>NW_027203381.1:122723833-122831091 GCF_024711535.1 Dipodomys merriami
TGAGAAGACTCCTGGTGTGGTGGTCGTTCTTCCTCGCTGGTCGAGAAGGCGTTTGCCGCAAGTGGTGCCGAAACCCGGGACCCGCGCGAGAGGCTGAACAGGAGCCAGAACTCAACACGTGGAGAGGAGACGTCGGTAAGTATCCCCTGGTATGCTGTTTACTGTAGATTATTGGTTGCTTGCATTGCTTCTTCCCTTGTGCTTTGTCCTTTTGATGGTGCGCACTTGCCTCGAGGAGGGAGGGTTTGATTTAATCCAGGAAGGATGCAAAGTACTAACACGGCATCAGGATAGTCTATCAGAGGCAACATCCAGTAATGGGGAGGAAAATAGGCCTAAAAGAAAAAGGGAAAAAAGACAAAAGGATCGTAAAGAATTAAAGCAGGAGGGACTGCAGCCCTCACAAAAGGAGAAGGGTCTTAGGGAAGAGGGGGTCTCAAGGAGACCCCTATGCCCTTCTTTAAAGGCAAACCGGTTCTCAGCCCTACATGTGGAAGGGCAGGACCAAGAATGCAGTGATCCTGTGAGTGACTCAGAGGAAGAAATGTTAGAGGAGGAGGGAGAGCAGCTCGATCTAGCTGATAATACTTAGAAGAGGCTGCGGCTGAGTATGAGGCCGACAGATATGGGGGGTGGCGTCCCCAAACAATAAGAGTACCGCAGTGGCCAGAAAGGAGGAAAGAAGCTGGCCCTCACCCATCGCCCCCCCCCCCCCCCGTGCCCGCTGGCGGGGCGGAGTCACTTTATAAAAGGGAGCACCTGGTCGCGGCTGGCAGCCGCCTTTCCAGTTTTTGAAAATCCAATTACTAATGAAAGAAATTTTGAGCCGGTTTCCCACTCCCAGCTTAAGGATTTAGTTGAGGCAGTCCGGACTTATGGAGTGACGGCTAATTGGATATGTGGGCAATTCTTGTTTGCTCGTTTCCCAATGTAATTGATAATCATTATCCTAAGCATCCCCTGCTTGCCATTGTTAATAAAAACTTAGTGTATTTTCCTGTCGTTACTTCAAAGGAGCCCCTAGTTAGTGCCCTGACCATCTTTACGGATGGATCAAAATCTGGACAAGGTGCCTTTTTTGTTCAAGGACACAAACAGCCAGTGGTCTTTAATTTTCGGCCGAATGTTCCACAGGCTGTTGAATGTTTAATTGTGCTTGAAGTTTTTAAAAGATTTGATCAACCTTTTATTTTCTGATTCATCATGTTGTAAATGCTGTTGCTTCCCTTGAAGTTGCTGCTTCAATTAAGCAGGCCAGTACAATTTCTAATGTTTTGTTACAGATTCAATCTCTTATCTTAAACAGAAAACACTCTTTTTATATTGGACATATTCGCGCCCACTCTATGTTGCCGGGCCCGATGGCAGTGTAATGCCCTGGCGGACCAGGCAGCTCGGGCTGTGGCCCTGGTTGCTGCTGATCCTGTAGAATTGGCAAAAGACTTTCATAAATTGTATCATGTACCCGCAAATACCCTTAGGAAAAGATATAATTTGCCCAGGCATGTGGCAAGAGATATTGTTAAAGCCTGTAAATCCTGTGTTACCTTTCTTCATCCTCCCCATGTGGGGGTAAACCCCAGGGGGTTGAGACCAAACGCCCTATGGCAAATGGATGTTATTCATCTGACAGAATTTGGTAAGTTGAAATATTTACATGTGTCTATCGATACCTTTTCCGGTGTCATTCATGCCACACCTCTGGCAGGAGAAAAGGTGTCTCATGTCAAAATACACTGCTTAGAAGCTTGGGCAGCTTGGGGAAAGCCCCTTAGACTCAAGACGGATAATGGCCCTGCTTATACTTCTCATGGTTTTCGCGCCTTTTGCGCACAAATGCAGGTTGCCCACACCACCGGATTGCCCTACAATCCTCAAGGACAAGGTATAGTGGAAAGAGCTAATAGAAGCATAAAAGAAATGCTTCAAAAACAAAAAGGGGGAAATGCTGAGTCAGCGTCCCCCAGGGAAAGACTTTCTCTTGTGCTCTTTACCCTTAATTTTTTAATTCTAAATGACAACGATCAGTCTGCCGCAGATCGGCATATGACAAGAGACCCCATGGATACTAAAGACATGGTTATGTGGAAGGATGTTATTAATAATAAATGGTATGGACCGGATCCGGTAATAACGAGATCCAGGGGAGCTGTTTGTGTTTTTCCACAGAGTCAAGAAGTACCTCACTGGGTGCCAATGAGACTGACCAGGCTGGTGGAGACTGCAGAAGAACCCCCTCTTGAAAAAGAAGACCCGCAAAATGAAGATGCCATCCACTCGTCTCCTGATGCAGCTGATCTTCCTGCTGTTAGCAACAGTGCTAATAACAATCCCTGTGATAGCTAAACCAATGATACTGTGGGCTGTTACAATTTACTGACTGGGCCTCTGCGGTGTCCTTTTTCAAAGAGCGGGTGGGAGTCGGAATGTTTTTAGCCTGCTGCCTGGGAGGATGCGTGGTCTGCCTATGGTTGGTCTGTCGCCTTCGAGCCCAAACCAGAAGGGACAAGGTTGTTATCTCGCAAGCATTAGCCGCTTTGGAGAGTGGATCCTCACCCCAGATCTGGCTGTCGGCCCTGAGAGGCAATTAAGCCTTACCATCCTGCATAGCCTTAGCACCCCGAGGGATCAGGGGATCCCATTGCACCGGGACAGGTATGCAACTTGCAATTTGGGACAGGGTGCGAGGCAAGTGCACTGCACTTGAGGAGGACCATCTCCTCAAGAAGAGCATGCTGGGTTGCAAGTGGGTTGATGCCCAAGATCCCACCTCTGCAAAAAAGGCATCGGACAGGCCTGGTCATCACTGGGGAAGGCGCGCCCCTCAGGCGAAGGCCAGTGCAAGGTCCTAATGTTTTAGACAGAGGCCCAACCTCTACTCTTACCTGTTGCCAAAAACAAAAAGGGGGAACTGCAGGGAGCCGGGGCGAACGCCATTACAAGGCGCCGCCCACTCCCTTGCAGCTTTGAGGTCCATATTAGGCAGTGCTTGGCGGGACGGTGGGTCCTGGGCTTTGCACATGTGCGAGCCACGTAGAGTCCCCAGCCAATCCCGTGGCACCTGGTGACGGTGAAAGGCAGATGACCAATGATAGAACGACCCATGTTCCTATTCCCTATACAAGTGGCCATGTTTTGGGAGCACGCTCTCTCGCGCTCAAGCTCTCCTACAAGTAAAAAGGCTCTCCAATAAAGCGTGATCTGAGAAGACTCCTGGTGTGGTGGTCGTTCTTCCTCGCTGGTCGAGAATGCGTTCGCCGCAGGAATGGACATAGTTATTCTGAGAAAACATGAAAACAAACTTTTCAGTTCCTGGTTTGCTACTAAAACAAAGTAGCTTTTTGTGTTTCTCCTCTAACTGTACTGTCGTTTATATGTAAAAATCCCTTTTACCCTATGTTCAGTTGCTGATTCTCCAGTCCTTGTGCCTACTTGTCATGTCCATCAACATATATATCTATCTTCCCTTAACATAAGGTCAGGCCTCAGAATCAGTTTTCAGTGTATTACAGACTTGGGATGGGAACCAGCCTTGCATAATGGTAGATTTTATTATGAAACATAGTTACTACATATCTAAGCAGTTACAAACATGTCATAGTGCCAGGGATCAAACCCTTTTCCAAGACAAATGATGTTAGAAACCTCGAAACCAGACTCATAAACTAGCATTAAAAATACAGTCTTCACCTCATAGAATTATCAACAAATAGCAAAACAGGGGAAAGAAATATGGAAAGATTCTTCACAGTCCTGAAAAAGAGCCAACCCCACAGGCATTTTGACATGAAACTGCCATCCCCTAGGTCTGTGAGATAAGTTGTTAGCGCATGAGCTACTTGGCTCCTGAGAATTTGTTACTACAGTCCTAGAAAATGTACACTACCCATTCCAGTAGGGTCTCATACACAGGCTATATGACAGCTTTCTAAGAGTTTTCCTCACTGCTCACTGAAATAGCAAAAAATTTTTCTTCTAACTGGGTTCTCATTCATTCACCTAACTTGGAAATGGGAAGAGTGGTACAGACTTAAGCTGCATTGCCCATCCTTTTGATGTAGTTCCCAGAAAAATCTAGCTTAATACCCGTGTGTTTTAATATGCATGTGTGTATATACATACACACACATATATGCATGTATCAGACTTTTCATTGTTGATACCCTCCAATGTAGGATCTGCTAGTATGGAGAGAAACTCCATACTAAAAGATTAAATTATACTTGGTCAAGCTCCATGTGAATTCTAATTGGCTAAAATTTACCTAAAACTAGGAAGTTAGTAGAACTTGAAACTTATACATAGTTATATGAAAAGGAAGTATTTCTGTTTTTCCTAGAAATGAGGTTTCTTGTGGAAATTAATGGTGACATCTGCAAAAGAAAGGTCTTTTGCAAGGTTTAAGATTCTTTCCTATTAAACCTAACCCAATATTTAATGCCCTATTGCTGTTTAATTTTAAATTCAAGTCACTTCATAAGAACTCAAACTTTATATGCCATCTATTTTTCTGCTTCCTATTGCCATTATTCCCTCCTTACTTTCACTAATCATGGCTATTTTTTCTGCCTATCAATCAGATAGGGACTAGGAACAGCATGTTAGAAGCAGACTCTCATGCAATGTGATGTTTGGCCTTTCAGGGTAGCACAAACCTGGGGAATGAAGAATTGTTCCTGGGTTCTTAGGTCCTTTTTCTGAAAGGGATGCTCACCTGCTTTAGATCATTGTGTGATGCATGCATGCACTTTTACATCTAAGGATAATAGTTGCTAGTATATGAATTCAGCAAAGATCATGAACAAATTTCTCTTGACATACTCTATCATTTTCTGTTTAGTTTCAAAGCAGAAAATGATCACATACAGATACTGATTAGAGGGCTAGGAATGTGACTTAGTGGTAGAGTGCTTGCCCATAGTGCATGAAGTTTGGGTTTGATGCGTTTGATTCCTCAGTGGCACATAAAAAGTAAAAGCCAGAAGTAGTGCTGTCGCTTAAGTGGTAGAGTGGTAGCCTTGAGTAAAAGAAGCTCAGGGACATTGGCTAGGCCCTAAGTTCGAGCCCCAGGACTGGCAAAAAGAAAAAAGAAAAAGAAAAGGAAAAAAAGGAGCAGGGAATTGGCTTTAGTATTAAGAGTGCCTGCCTAGTATGCATGAAGCCCTGGGATTAATTCCGTAGTACTATATAAACAGAAAAGGCTGGAAGTAGCACTGTGGCTCAAGTGGTAGAGTGCTAGACTTGAGTAAAAGAAGCTCAGGAACAGCGCCCAGGCCCTGAGTTCAAGCCCCAGGACTATAAAAAAAAGTTAGCACCCAACGTCCCTAAAGAGGTTTACATTCAAAATAAGGCAGAGCTGGGCATTTGGTGGCTTATGCCTGGAATCCTACCAACTCAGTAAGATGAGATCTGAGGAATATGGCTTGATGGGAAGGATATCCCAGTGTTTCTGGACTCCAAAACTTACACCTGGCCAGAAGTAAACCTATGGCTCAAAGGGAAGAGCACTATCCTTGAGCAAAGCAAATTCAAGGTTAGTGTCCAACTGCTGAGCTCAAGCCCCAAGACTGGAACAAAATGATTAAAAAGGCAGAGAGCTAGAGAATGAGTCTATATGCCAACAAATAGGGAAATGGTAAAAAAGAATTATAGAAAGATTCTTTTTCATAGTTGATAAAGAGCTAATGACACAGAAATTTTAACATGAGACTTCTTACAACCTTAGGGTTGTAAGATAAATTGTGAACAATTTTGCTTGTAATAATCTATTACTGCAGTCATACAAAACATATACTCCCCAATTCAAATAGCTATCTGATAGTTTTCTAAAAGTTTTCTTTGCTGCTTACTGAAATGGCATAGTCTGTCTTCTCATTCATTCATTCATTCATTTAACTTGGAAAAGGAATGTTACAGACATAGTTGTAATGCTCAAACTTTTGATACAATTGCCAGAAAATCTGGCTGAATATGTGTATCTTTATGTACATGTATATATACACATAGGAATGCATTTCACCTTTCAGTGACATATTGCAGTATATACTCTGTTGGCTTATCCTCCAGTGTAAACTCTGTTGGTTTAAGCTTCCAAGGTGATCTCTGTTGGATTATCTTC
Source organism: Dipodomys merriami (assembly GCF_024711535.1). Lineage (NCBI taxonomy): Eukaryota > Metazoa > Chordata > Mammalia > Rodentia > Heteromyidae > Dipodomys > Dipodomys merriami. The sequence continues at coordinate 122,729,952 of NW_027203381.1, forward strand.
CAGTGTAAGTTTTGTTGGCTTATCTTCCAGTGTAAGCTCTGTTGGCCCATCTCACCTTTCACTGATATCTTCATGTACATACTCAGTTGGCTTATCTTCCAGTGTAAGCTCTGTTGGCTTACCTTCCTGTGTAAGATCTGTTGAAGCATCTCACCTTTCACTAATGTCTTCTTGTAAGATCTTCTGGCTTACCTTCCAGTGTAAGCTCTGTTGGTGCATCTCACCTTTTGATATCTTCCAGTATAAGGTCTTCTGGATTATCTTCCAATGTAAGCTCCTTTGGCTCATTTTTCTCTGTGCTAAAGGATTAAAATATACAGAGTCAAATACCAGGTAACTTTCACCAATGTTATGTACAATTTACCTAAAACTAATAAGTTGGTTAGTTGTATGAAAGGGGGGCATTTCTGTCTTTTCCTAGGAATGAGGCTTCTAAGGAATTTTTATACTAAACAAAGGTTTCATGCAGAATTTAATAATTGCTCTTTACTAGGCCAGGAGTCTGGCTCAAACTTGTAATCTTAGCCTCTCAGGAGGTTGAAATCTAATGGGCACAGTTTCTACCAGTGTGGACAGAAAAGTCCATGTATCTTCAATTAACTAACAAAAAAGCTGGAAGTAAAGCTGTGGGTGAAGTTGTAGAATGCCAGATATAATCAGGGACATGGCTCATGCCTTGAGCTCAAGCCTAAGGATGGCACATTTAGAAAGAATATTGGTTTCCTAGTAAACCTGACAAAATGTTTAATGTCCTTTTGCTGTTTAACTAATTATAAATTCAGTTCAACTTCACAAGAACTCAAACCTCACTTACCACCTAATCTTCTGCTTCCTATCTGCTCTATCCCCTCCTTACTGAAGTAATCATGGCTGCCTTTCCTGGCCTGTCAGATACAGATGAGGAACAGCAGGCTAGAAGCAGGACTCTCATCCTGTGTGATGGTGGGCCTTCAGGATTACTGAGTTCTGGAGAGTGAAACACTGATCCAGAGTCAATGATCTCCATTCTCCTGAGATCTACAGAATAGTAGGACTGCCTGTTTCTGAAAGGGACTCACATCCCTTGGCTCTTTATGAGTTGCATACATGCACTTGGATACTCCAAGGATTGTGGCTGCCAGTCCTTGAATTCACAGCAGACCATGTCCAAGTCTCTTCTGACCTGCTCTATCATTTTTCTAATTAGTTTCAAAACTGAAAATCACCAGGTGCACTTTTTGATAGGTCATCATGTATTCTGTCAATTGTTGTCATACTCCAAAATGGTTTACCCTGCAGATGACTAAAGAAGACAACTTACCCAATATTCAGGTTTTTATCATAATGGACCAAAATGTCACTGTGAACAAATGAAAAAGAGAAAATTAAGTTGCACTATGTAGCTGAAATCCCATTGTTTTTCTACAGTCATGACCACTGAAACCATGGCCTTGTGCAGGCTATACAAGTGCTCAGTCACTTGACCTAAATCTCCAGCTCTTCTGTCTCTACCACCACCTCTCTCAAGTACTGAGGTTTGAACTCAGAATCCTGCTTGCTAGATGCACATTTGGAGTCATGCTTTAGTCTCTGCTGGCTTATTCAGTGATCTCCTTGTTTGTGTTTTCAGCATAATCTGGGATGGATGAGCATGCCTCGGTCTCACATCTATTACCCTAGCTACTCAGAGGCTGAGAATAGGGGATAACAATCTGAAGCTACCCAAATATCTTGGGGAGTTCATCTGCAATTAACGAGCAAAATGCTGGCCTGAAAACAGGTTAAAGAGTTAACGCATCAGAATAAGTACTGTAAGCTTATTTACCCCCACTTTGGGTTGACAGCCCTCTCCCTGGGTCCTTCACAAGACAGGCCCTGCCATAGTTGTCTATTCCCATAGCCCTGGCCATGTCAGCAATGGAGTCTGGATACTAGTTTTAAATGCGGATCCTTGTGTTTTTGTTATTTGGACATCTCTGGGGATTCAGTTCCAGCCTCTAGCCCTGTCATAGACCTGCTATGTCTCCCTCCCTGTGTTGCTGCAGTCAAGAGATGGGGCATGGAAGGTTGCATGCTGGCTTGGTCCTCTATAAGCCTTAGGCTGCATTTTTTCCTGTGGAGGCTGCCAGAGGAGAGGTGAGGGTTTAGATGGCTGTGAGCCTCGTGTGGACATTTGGCTGGTCCTGGCAGTGTAAAAGGCTGTAAAATGCTCTTGTCTAAAATTGGCTAAGAGACAGTGTCAGGCCAGTTTCAGGTGACCCCCACCCAACCTTCCTCCAACTGAGTGTATTCAAAAGGCCAATGGTAATATGCCTGGCTAAACAAGCCCCAAAAAATATGTCCCAGCAAGTGCTTTGTTAAAAATCTTGTCTTAAATCTTTGTCATCTGCAAGAATATAAGACTGGCAGTAAAAAAGATCTCTTGCCACTAAAAATTTGACAAAATGTACGTACAACTGATTTTCCTTTTTTGCGTGGTTTAAGATCTGTATAAGTGAGTGTGTGTATGTGTGAACATTTTTAAGAAAAACTGTCAGAATATGAAAAATATTTTGGGTAAATTAAGATTAAAATTCAAAAAGGTCATGAGTTTGTACACTTACCAAAGATCTTAAAGAATTACTGTGTTGTTTTAAAGAGGAACTTTAATTAAAAGGCTTTCTAAAGATTTTTTAACTTAAAATTAGAAAATCTGGTATTTTTAAAATACATAAGGTTGTTTACACTGTAATCAAGTTATCTGGCTTACAAAGAAAGGCATCAGGAATTTGGGATTTATTTCCCTTGGCTCAAATTTAGAAATAATTATTAGAAATTTAAATGTAAAGGTTTGATTACCACTGCTAAAGAGTTTACCTGTTCTGTCTGTCTAAAACTGCTTGAACTCAGGGCCTGGGCATTGTCCCTGAGTTTCTTTTGCTCAAGGCCAGCACTCTACCATTTGAGCCACAGTGCCACTTTTGACTTTTTCCTTGTATGTGGTACTGAAGAATCAAACTCAGGGCTTCATGCATGGTAGTCAAGCATTCTACCACTAAGACGCATTCCCAGCCTAAATCAAATTCTTATTGCATGACAAGAATGTTGGCTTAAGCCCTTGATTTTCCTCACAATTCAACAACTTTTAAGACACATAAATGTATTTTATCATTTAAAAAGAAGGAAGAAGGTGAAAATTTCCTGTCTCATCCTTTTTCTTTTACTTGTGTAGATCCTTAGCCCCAAAGAAATAATCTCTCTCACCATTTTTCTAGGCTAGCCTGGAAAAATGTGTGACCCTATCTCCAAAACAACTAGAGCAGCTAGGTATTGGTGGCTTTTGCCTTTAGTCTTACCTGCTTGGGAGGTTGAGATTGAGAGGATCACAGTGTGAGCTAGCCCAGAGGGAAAACTGTCAACATGGTCATGGGTGCCTATCATCCCAGCAAGGATGAGAAGCCAAACACAGGCAGTCTTATTTCTTTGGAAGTAGGCAGCATCTTGGTAGTAGCTAAAGGACTCTGGTAAAACACTACTTTTTCCTACCCTTCACTCTTCATGGAGATTCAGGTGGAGGGGGGGAGAGTTTCCAAGCTGCTCTTTAGGAAGCTTCTCTGTAGTACCTATTCCTGTGTTCCAAAACTGTTTTCAGCTTTTTTCTTTCCTGGCACCAGAGTTTGAACTCAGAGCCTTGAGCTTGCTCAGCTTGCGTCGCTGGCACTCATCACTTGAGTCATGCCTCCAACCCTACAGTCTCTGGATATGTTGTACACGGAGACTCAGATTTTTCTGCCTGGGCTGGCTTCAAACTGATTCTCCAGAGCTCAGCCTCCTGACTAGCTAGGATTTTAGGTGTGAGCCTTACCAACACCCAGCTTGGAGTTGGCTTTTTAAAAACCTATGCACTGATTTCTCTTTTCTGCTGATCACCCATGCTGAATGCTAGCATAAGGCCTATCCTGTCAGGGGACTCAGTTATGTGACAGCAAATAAAGCATCTGTGATCAGATGTTTAAGGCAGGTGGTGGGGATGTGATGCTTAGAAGGAGGAGGGAAGAGGGAAAAGAAAGATTGGTGTGATTAGGAAAAAAAGGACTAGATGAGAAAAATGATACAGGGACACTGCTGCTGAGAGAAGAAGTGGGTCCAGAAAAGTATCTCAAGGGTTCATGGGTCTCCTCACCTCTAAAGGCTCCAACCCTGAAAGGCCTAGACTGAGCTGAGACTGGGAGCCATGAGAACAGACAGCAAGGGGATGGAGCCCTACCCTCAAGTGGAAATAGGCAAAGGAAGAAGAGAGTTGCTGACATGGCTACACATTGCCTGCCCAGTGGGCAGCTCCAGAGAGGAGTTCCTGTGTGGGGAAACTTAGATGGCTAAGAGTTATGACCATCTATGTATATAACCATGAGAAAACTCAGAGTGGGAAGACTTGTCCTCAGGTCCTGTCCCTCAATTCTACAGCACTTACCTTAAATTGAATAAATTACAATCTTTGTAATTTTGAGGGTTCTTTCAGGTGGTAAATTCCAATTATGTATGTTTTTCATTTCAAAATATGGAATGTAATGACTTTGTGGTAAAACAACAGAAGCCTCGATTTTAGTGGATTTAACATGACAAAAGCAGTTAAAAATTAAGCAAACATCGAGTTCCATTGCATAATTAATAGTCTTATGTATTTGCCTCATGACTAATTATCTACCATGGGAAAAAGTGCTGACCTGAGACCTGCAGGGAGGAACATGGAAGGAGCAAGTCCTGCCTATGGCTTGCTTATGACTGAAAGGACAACTACGGGAATAAAAATGCTTTGGTAGTAGCTGCTGTAATGAGTTAGAGGAAGGACTGTGGTTTAATGGATGGTTCCTCATCATGGGAGAAAGAGACCTCCACTAGCTGCAGTAGATAATTAGATGTCTTTTTTGGGTGTCTCTAAGAGCTAGAGTTTCTTCATCTGCCCTTTTCCCAAATTTGTTTTTGTAAGGAAACCCTGGAATTCTCTAAGTCTCACATTCCTCTTCTACAGAAAGTTGCTCACAAGGGCTTTCCTGGGACCTCTCTTTGAGGAACTGAAGAGTTCTGGCACTGTGCATTAACTATCACATCTTCAATTAGTAAAAGCAATATGCTGGGTGTTGGAGGCCCATGGCTGTAATCCTGGCTACTCAGGAGGCTGAGTGGGGACTGAAAAGTCTGGGAGAATCCATCTCTAATTAGCAAAAATTTGGGCTAGAGGTGTGGCTCAACTGGTAGAGTGCCAGTTATAAGCAGGGGAAGCCTACTGAGTACACGGTCGCTGAGTTCAAGCCCCAGTACTGGCAAAAAAGGAAAGGGCAGTGGTGAGAAAGTCTCTTGAAAGTTTTTAACTCTCAGGTAGCAAGGGGAATGGCCACAGGAAAGGGCAGAATGTGACAGTGTGTAAGAAGGACCTCTGAGCAGAGAAGATTTGGTTCTGCAGCCTCTACCCTGCATTGCTCTCCCAGTGACAGCAGAGCTGGGTAGGACATAAACCAAGGCCATGGAATAACTTCAGCAGGGCCACCAGGAAAATCCTTCACTCTGGCATTAGTGCTTAAAAGTGCCTTTTTACTCATTGCATGCTTCACACAGCCTGGGTAGGTAAGCAACAACAGATATGGAACACTGACCAAGTCCAGGCCTTCGGCCCAGCCACCCAACCAAGCCCTGGCAGAACTTGCAAAGCAGAGGATCCATGAACAGCAGACCATTGTCCATTGCTTATTCTGATTGCTCTATGGAGTTCCAGTAGAAAGCCAATCCAGACCTGTCAGCCTGAGCCTCCCCAGTGCTCTTGGTGGTATGGCTATTTCCATGGCTTTCTGCCAATCCACAAACATGGGAGGTGCAAACGTTTTGTTTAAATGCGGCAACTTGTAACTGTCAGAAATGTGGATGAGTCTTGACATGGAGAGAAACCTCAACTATAACCTTCTTATTTCTAAAAGAAGGTTTTTAAAAATGAGAGATTGCTTCCCTTATCACTAGTATTGAAAAAGACTTTACTAAACCAGCTATTCTACCGCCTGGTTGCTTAAGCTTGCCTCGTTGTCTGACTGGATTACTGCTGCTTGAATTTTAAATGTTGAGCCACAGCACAATTCTGTTACTGGGATTAAAGGGAGTAATACTGTGGAAGGGTCTTGAGAGCATTCTCCTTTAGAGGAGTCAGATTCAGGGCGGGGAAGGAAAAGCCTTGATGTGGTTGCTCTACTGGCTGTTGGAACCCTTTTTCTGGATATTGGTGGTAGGGAGACCAAGGGACAGAGAGATGTAGGCTGCCTGATGTATTTTCAGGCTGCTGGCTCGTGCCCATCTTCCATCCCACAGGGCTCTGAGCTCCTGTCTGTGTCACTTTGGCATCCATATTTCTGTTACAAAAGTCCACATTGGTAATTGGCAGACTTCCCTGACCATTGTGCTCCAAGTGGTCAATGTGCTGATTATAAGGTTGCTAAATTGGAATGGTCTGCTCCAAATACTTCCCTTATCTTTATGAATTCTTTGTAGAGTGTGTTTTCTGCATTGTAGGGGCTTGAGAATTGAGTCAACCTTGCCTGCATGATGTTTCTGTCAGTGAGAGGCCGTGCATGATGGTGGTTCTGTGAGCTTTTATTACCTAGTGACACCATAGCTGTGGCCATTTGTGGAAAGATATCCTGATATTTGCACAATGATTGTAACCACCTAGTGACTTGGTTCTTAGAAGGTGGCCCTGTGAAGCAATGCTAATAAAAGCAAAACCATTCAAGTAAGGACATCATTCCAGTCATGTTAAAATAGAACTCTTTTTGAAGGCAATCATGGCCTTAAAATAGTGTGGCAGTAAGTAAGGTACTTAAAGTACCAATCTGTACTAACGAGAAAGTAATGATGACTGTGTGTTCATGGGGTTAGCCAGTGTTTGGAAAGATGTCTTTCCCTTCTCAGTGTTACCAAGGCTTAGGTGAAGTTGGTTATGAGCAAAGGTAGTGAATTTTCAAATAAGAACTCTAGAGTATTCATTTTTGATGTTACACAAAAGCAGAAGTTAATGAGATTTATAATTGTTTCTCAAAGTCCTTTTGTCCTCCCTCGTCTGTGTGTCTGTAATCAAAGATGGTTTGTCACATAAGCCTCTTGTGTCATGTGTGGTATTGAGGTGAGGGGTAAGTTGTAAAACATCTCTCCCCTTTAGCTTTAAAACTGTCCTGACAGTCTGACATAGGAATAGTTTGTGAATCAAGCAAGACAGCTAGGAGTTATGATGATCTATATACATAACCGCGAGCAAAACCCTCTCAAAGAATGGGAGCACTCGTCCTCAGGTCCCATCCTTCAATTCCAAAGCACTTACTGTGAAGCGAATGGACTACAATTCTTTCAATTTTAAGCTTTCTTTTTGGCGGTAAATTCCCATGAAACACATTTTTTACAATTTTGAAATATTCCACATAATGATGCTGTAAAGCAACAGAAGTCCCAATTTTAGTGAGAATGCAAAGTTTAGAGTCAGTATCCTAATCTCTCTTTTTCAGCTTAAGAGCAGGAAGAAATTAAGCAAACATTTATTGTGTTCCATTAGATAATTAATATTCCTTAATATTCTTATGTATTTACCTCATGACTAATTATCTACCATGGGAAAAAGCACTGACCTCAGACCTGCAGGGAGGAACATGGAAGAAGTAAGTCCTGCCTATGGCTTGCTAATGACAACTAAGGGGCTAATACTGCTATGGCAGAAGCTGCTGTAATGAGTTAAAGGGAGGACTGTGGTTTAATGGATGGTTCTTCATCAGGGGAGAAAGAGTCCTCCACTAGGTGCAGTAGATAATTATATGTCTTTTCTGGATGTCTCTGAGAGCTAGAGTTTCTTCATCTGCCCTTTTCCCAAATTTGTTTTTGTAAGGAAACCCTGGAATTCTCTAAGTCTCACATTCCTTCTCTAGGGAAGGTTGCTCACAGGGGCTTTCCTGGGACCTCTCTCTGAAGAACTGAAGAGTTCTGGCACTGAGCCAAATGGGAAGGGCTGACAACATTAACTATCACATCTCCAATTAGTACAAGCAGTGTGCTGGGTACCTGTGGCCCATATCTGTAATCCTAGCTACTCAGGAGGCTGAGGCAGAGGCTGAGCCAGTGGGACTGAAAAGTCTGGAGAATCTATCTCCAATGAATCAGCAAAAAGTCAGGCTAGAGGTTTGGCTCAACTGGTAGAGTGTCAGTTATAAGCAGGGAAAGCCTACTGAGCACCAGGTCCTTGAGTTCAAGTCCAGTAAGGGCAAAAAGGGAAGGGCAGTAGTGAGGAAGGCACCTGAAAGTTCTTTAGTCTCAGGTGGCAAGAGGAAGGGCCACAAAGAAGGGCAGAATGTGGCAGTGTGTAAGAAGGACCTAGCAGAGGGGACTGGGTCCTGCAGCCTCTCTGCCCTGTCTTGTTTTCCCAACAAATCAGCAGAGCTGTCATCATCCATGGTATGCCAGGTATGGACTGAAGTCAGGGAAACCGCAAGACTGCAGGAGTGAGGAAGGGGAGATGTCTGCAGACCTCCACAGGAGACCCAGGGAACATCCCCCTTGGCTCCTGCCACCACATCCTCATACATTGCACTTGAAATAGCCACAGAATAAATGTCATAGTTCCTAACAAACCCTCAAAGGGCTGTAAGGTCTGAAATGGTGGGACACTACTTCGGGCTGGGGAGGGGCCCATGTGAACAAAGACTTGGGGAGTATGAAGTGTTGACATGCTGGGAAACAGCAAACTGCAGGGAGCCGGGGCGAACGCCATTACAAGGCGCCGCCCACTCCCTTGCAGCTTTGAGGTCCATATTAGGCAGTGCTTGGCGGGACGGTGGGTCCTGGGCTTTGCACATGCGTGAGCCACGTAGAGTCCCCAGCCAATCCTGTGGCACCTGGTGACGGTGAAAGGCAGACGACCAATGATAGAACGACCCGTGTTCCTATTCCCTATATAAGCGGCCATGTTTTGGGTGCACGCTGTCTCGCGCTCAAGCTCTCCTACAAGTAACAAGGCTCTCCAATAAAGCGTGATCTGAGAAGACTCCTGGTGTGGTGGTCGTTCTTCCTCGCTGGTCGAGAAGGCGTTTGCCGCAAGTGGTGCCGAAACCCGGGACCCGCGCGAGAGGCTGAACAGGAGCCAGAACTCAACACGTGGAGAGGAGACGTCGGTAAGTATCCCCCGGTATGCTGTTTACTGTAGATTATTGGTTGCTTGCATTGCTTCTTCCCTTGTGCTTTGTTCTTTTGATAGTGCGCACTTGCCTCAAGGAGGGAGGGTTTGATTTAATCCAGGAAGGATGCAAAGTACTAACACGGCATCAGGATAGTCTATCAGAGTCAGCATCCAGTAATGGGGAGGAAAATAGGCCTAAAAGAAAAAGGGAAAAAAGACAAAAGGATCGTAAAGAATTAAAGCAGGAGGGACTGCAGCCCTCACAAAAGGAGAAGGGTCTTAGGGAGGAGGGGGTCTCAAGGAGACCCCTATGCCCTTCTTTAAAAGCAAACCGGTTCTCAGCCCTACATGTGGAAGGGCGGGACCAAGAATGTAGTGATCTTGTGAGTGACTCAGAGGAAGAAATGTTAGAGGAGGAGGGAGAGCAGCTCGATCCAGCTGATAATGAAGACTTAGAAGAGGCTGCGGCTGAGTATGAGGCAGACAGATATGGGGGGTGGCGCCCTCTAGGGGTGGGAGTACCGCAGCAGCCAGGAAGAGGAAATGGAGCTGCCCCTCACCCGTCGGCCCCCCCGCCGTGCCCGCCGGTGGGGCGGAGTCACTTTATAAAAGGAAGCACCTGGTCGCGGCTGGCAGCCGCTTTTCCAGTTTTTGAAAATCCCATTACTAATGAGAGAATTCTTGAGCCGGTTTCCTACTCCCAGTTAAAAGATTCAGTTGAGGCAGTCAGGACTTATGGGGTGACGGCCAATTATACCACTGCCTTGCTTCGAAGGCTAACTATTAATGCTATGATTCTGTGGGAGCAAAAACTGTTCAATATTTTCCTGAATTAGTGGCTAAACAGGCAATTTTGGTCTGAAAAAAAAAGGCAATTTTGGGTATAAAGTATTGTTTAATGCACTTTGCAAAAATTCCAGATAAATTAATTATTCCATACACCCGTGAGCAAGTTGAAATTTTAGCAGCTACAGTGGATATGTGGGCAATTCTTGTTTGCTCATTTCCAAATGTAATTGATAACCATTATCCTAAGCATCCTCTGCTTGCCATAGTTAACAAAAATTTAGTGTATTTTCCTGTTGTCACTTCAAAGGAGCCCTTGGTTGATGCCCTGATCATCTTTACGGATGGATCAAAATCTGGACAAGGTGCCTTTTTTGTTCAAGGACACAAACAGCCGGTAGTCTTTAATTTTCGGCCTAATGTCCCAAAGGCTGTTGAATGTTTAATTGTGCTTGAAGTTTTTAAAAGATTTGATCAACCTTTTAATTTATTTTCTGATTCATTATATTTTGTAAATGCCGTTGCTTCTCTTGAAGTTGCTGCTTCAATTAAGCAGGCCAGTACTATTTCTAATGTTTTGTTACAGATTCAATCCCTTATCTTAAACAGAAAACACCCTTTCTATATTGGACATATTCGCGCCCACTCTATGTTGCCGGGCCCCATGGCAAGGTGTAATGATTTGGTGGACCAGGCAACTCGGGCTGTGGCTCTGGTCGCTGCTGATCCTGTAGAATTGGCAAAAGACTTTCATAAATTGTATCATGTACCCGCAAATACCCTTAGGAAAAGATATAATTTGCCGAGGCATGTGGCAAGAGATATTGTTAAAGCCTGTAAATCCTGTGTTACCTTTCTTCAGCCTCCCCATGTGGGGGTAAACCCCAGGGGGTTGAGACCAAACGCCCTATGGCAAATGGATGTTACTCATCTGACAGAATTTGGTAAGTTAAAATATTTACATGTGTCTGTGGACACCTTTTCTGGTGTCATTCATGCCACACCTTTGGCAGGAGAAAAGGTGTCTCACGTCAAAATACACTGCTTAGAAGCTTGGGCAGCTTGGGGAAAGCCCCTTAGACTCAAGACGGATAATGGCCCTGCTTATACTTCTCATGGTTTTCGCGCCTTTTGCGCACAAATGCAGGTTGCCCACACCACCGGATTGCCCTACAATCCTCAAGGACAAGGTATAGTGGAAAGAGCTAATAGAAGCATAAAAGAAATGCTTCAAAAACAAAAAGGGGGAAATGCTGAGTCAGCGTCCCCCAGGGAAAGACTTTCTCTTGTGCTCTTTACCCTTAATTTTTTAATTCTAAATGACAACGATCAGTCTGCCGCAGATCGGCATATGACAAGAGACCCCATGGATACTAAAGACATGGTTATGTGGAAGGATGTTATTAATAATAAATGGTATGGACCGGATCCGGTAATAACGAGATCCAGGGGAGCTGTTTGTGTTTTTCCACAGAGTCAAGAAGTACCTCACTGGGTGCCAACGAGACTGACCAGGCTGGTGGAGACTGCAGAAGAACCCCCTCTTAAAAAAGAAGACCCGCAAAATGAAGATGCCATCCACTCGTCTCCTGATGCAGCTGATCTTCCTGCTGTTAGCAACAGTGCTAATAACAATCCCTGTGATAGCTAAACCAATGATACTGTGGGCTGTTAAACCAATGATGTTGTGGGCTGTTACAATTTACTGACTGGGCCTCTGCGGTGTCCTTTTTCAAAGAGCGGGTGGGAGTCGGAATGTTTTTAGCCTGCTGCCTGGGAGGATGCGTGGTCTGCCTATGGTTGGTCTGTCGCCTTCGAGCCCAAACCAGAAGGGACAAGGTTGTTATCTCGCAAGCATTAGCCGCTTTGGAGAGTGGATCCTCACCCCAGATCTGGCTGTCGGCCCTGAGAGGCAATTAAGCCTTACCATCCTGCATAGCCTTAGCACCCCGAGGGATCAGGGGATCCCATTGCACCGGGACAGGTATGCAACTTGCAATTTGGGACAGGGTGCGAGGCAAGTGCACTGCACTTGAGGAGGACCATCTCCTCAAGAAGAGCATGCTGGGTTGCAAGTGGGTTGATGCCCAAGATCCCACCTCTGCAAAAAAGGCATCGGACAGGCCTGGTCATCACTGGGGAAGGCGCGCCCCTCAGGCGAAGGCCAGTGCAAGGTCCTAATGTTTTAGACAGAGGCCCAACCTCTACTCTTACCTGTTGCCAAAAACAAAAAGGGGGAACTGCAGGGAGCCGGGGCGAACACCATTACAAGGCGCCGCCCACTCCCTTGCTGCTTTGAGGTCCATATTAGGCAGTGCTTGGCGGGACGGTGGGTCCTGGGCTTTGCACATGCGCGAGCCACGTAGAGTCCCCAGCCAATCCCGTGGCACCTGGTGACGGTGAAAGGCAGATGACCAATGATAGAACGACCCGTGTTCCTATTCCCTATATAAGCGGCCATGTTTTGGGTGCACACTCTCTCGCGCTCAAGCTCTCCTACAAGTAAAAGGGCTCTCCAATAAAGCATGATCTGAGAAGACTCCTCGTGTGGTGGTCGTTCTTCCTCGCTGGTCGAGAAGGCGTTCGCTGCAGCAAACCTCTTAAATGTGGTCAAGTATAGGATGTATAAATGCGCAGAGTGGGAGAAAGGACTGGAAACATCACATTGTAGAAGACCTCAGGGGTTCAGCTTAGAGCATTTAGTTGGTTACAACAGGAAGGCATTGTGGATGTGAGCATGGAAATGGCATGATTAGAAATGGACTTTGCTAAGTTCATGTGTTATGTTTAGCCTTCTACGAGTACCTAGTTTGTGTGTGGGTGTGGGTGTGGTGACAAACAGTGGACAAAGGGAAAACCTATCTGTGGATAAAGCTGCTCAATCTGGAGACCAGTAGTTATACAGTCTTCTGCTATAAGGCCGAGCTGCTGTTCAACTCCAGTATTTCTCTGAAAGAAAACTTGGCTTTCACAGCCACATCCACAGCTAGGAATCCCCCACTGGCTGCCACACAGTCTGAAGAGAAACACAGACAAGGCACTGCATGCATAGGAAGTGATTGGCTGGGATGCCAACACATCTGGATTTTGGGTGCTTGTTTCAAAACATTAATTTCTCTAAACTTCAACTTCCCGATTTACACAAAGTGCCCATTCAGAGTTGTTGACAAAATTAAGCAAGATAAGGAATAGGAAGCCCTTAGATGATCTACCCAAATTTGGAATATAAACTCTCTGAGATAAACACTTTGGTTTCTTCAGTAAAAATTATGAGAAATAAGAAAAGAAGTGAGAAACCAATGAACTTTAACTGAAGAGTTGTGATAATGACTGAAATATATAGTCTTTAGTACTTGATTGAAAAGAACTAAAGTGAAAGGAGATTTTAGACAATTATGGGAAATTACACACTAATTAGAAACTAATATTATTGAAATATAATATTTTGGGGTATAGTCAATAATATCAGGTGGGGATTTTTGGTGGAGTTTTTTGGTGGGGGGCAATGCTGGCCCTGGGAACTGTCTTTGAGCTCTTGTGGTCAATAGTACTATTTGATACACAGCTCCACATGTTGGTTTTTGGTGTTTAATTGGAGATAAAAGTGTCACAGAATTTCCTGCCTGGGCTGGCTCTTATATGTAATCCTCAAGTCTTACCCTCCTGAGTAGCTAGGATTACTGCCACTGGCAACCAGCAGTTGTTTTGTTTTGTTTTTGCTCAAGGCTAGTGCTCTACCAATTGAGTCACAGTTCCAATCCCAGATGTTTGGTGCTTAATTGGAGATAAGAGTCTCACAGACTTGCCCTGTCTGGCTTCAAACCCCAATCCTCTGGTCTCAGCCTTCTGACTATCTATGATTACAGATGTGAGCTACCAGGGCTTGGATAGATGTTCTTCTTTTTCTTCTTTCTTTCTTTCTTTCTTTTTTTTTAAGAGTGCACATGTTGGGTATCATCCCAAAATACTAATGAGATAGAAGAATCTGATGACTGGAATTCCTTTCAAAGCAATCCTGGCTTAGGAAAGAAAGAGTAGGAAAGGGCATCCAGGGTTTGAGGGGATTGGGGAGGGAAAGAATGATTATGTATGGGTTGAGATGAAGACTGAGGAATATACTATATGATTCCATCTTTGTATGTTTGGGTTTGGATATGAAATGTGCTCTTAAAAGACTCATGTGTGTTTTAGGCCACAAAGCAAACTTGTCCAAATTCAGAAACATTGAAGTTATATCTTGCATTCTCTCAGACCACAAGGGAATAAAATTAGAACTCAACACCAAAAGCCACCAAAAAAAAAATCCTGTAACACATGGAGGCTGAACAACACACTGCTGAATCACCAGTGGGTCATGGAAGAGATTAGAAAGGAAATTCAAATGTTCATGATATTTAACAAAAATGAACACACAAATTACCAGCTCCTCTGGGATACAGCAAAGGCAGTACTCAGGGGCAAGTTGATAGCTCTGAGTTCCTACATCAACAAATTGGAGAGATCTGAAATCAACAATTTAATGAGACATCTGAGCCTCCTTGAAAAAGAGCAGCAAGATAAACCCCAATCCAGTAGAAGGAAAGAAATAATTAAAATTAAATCAGAATTAAATGAATTAGAATCCAAAAAAACCATAGAAAGAATCAACAAAACAAAGAGTTGGTTCTTCGAAAAAATTAACAAAATTGACAGACCCTTAGCAAATCTTATCAGAAAAAGAAGAGAACACACCCAAATAAATAAACTCAGAGATGAGAATGGAAACATCACCACAGAAACAACCAAGATTCAGAACATTATAAGGGAATACTTCTCAAAACTTTATGCTAATATGTTTGAGAACTTGGCAGAAATGGACCTTTTCCTAGCAAATACTGACATGCCAAAACTAAACCAAGATTAGTTAAACCATCTTAACAGGCCCATATCAAGCACTGAAATAGAAACAGCAATAAGAGACCTCCCATCTAAGAAAAGCCCAGGACCAGATGATTTACAGTGGAATTCTACAAGGCCTTCAAAGCAGAGCTTACACCAATACTCCTCCAACACTTCAATGAAGTTGAAAGAAAAAGTTGACTACCGAACTCATTCTATGAAGCCATCGTAACCCTCATCCCAAAACCAGGCAGACTCATCAAAGAAAGAGAACTATAGACCCATTTCTTTGATGAACATAGATGCAAAACTTCTCAACAAAATTCTGGTCAATCAACTTCAACAATTCATCCAAAAAAATCATACACCATGATCAAACAGGATTCATTTCAGGGATGCAAAGCTGGTTAATATACACAAATCAATATAATTCATTACATCAACAGGAGCAAGGATAAGAACCACATGGTTATCTCAACAGATGCAGAAAAAGCATTTGACAAGATCCAACACCCCTTTATGATGAAGGTTCTGGAAAAATTAGGAATCCATGGAACATTCTTCAATACAATAAAGGCTGTATATGACAAACCTACAGCCAGCATTATACTTAATGGTGAAAAACTAAAGCCATTTCCTCTAACTCAGGAACGAGACAAGGATGTCCACTCTCTTCACTTCTCTTCAATCTAGTATTAGAATGGCTAGCTACAGCAATAAGACAAGATACAAACATAAAAGGGATCCAAATAGGGAAAGATGAAGTAAAACTCTCCCTCAAACATTGAGATACCACCAGTTAGAATGGCTATACTCAAGAACTCTAATAACAACAGATGCTGGATGGGATGTGGATAGAAGGGAACCTTACTGCATTGCTGGTGGGAGTGTAAACTTGTTCAACCACTTTGGAAAGTAGTATGGAGGTTCCTCAAAGGACTCCACATAGAGCTCCCCTATGACCCAGCAATCCCACTTTTGGGCATTTACCCAAATGTTCACAAACAAGACCACACTAAAGCTACCAGCACGACTATGTTTATTGCAGCCTTTTTTTTTTTTTTTTTTTTTACCATAGCTAAGATATGGAACCAACCCAGATGCCTCTCAGTAGATGAATGGATCAAGAAAATGCTGGGAAGGTGGCTCAGTGGTAGAGCGCTTGCCTTGCATGCTTGAGGCCCTGGGTTTGATTCCTCAGCACCACATAAGCAAAAAGAAAAAAGCCGGAAGTGGCGCTGTGGCTCAAGTGGTAGAGCGCTAGCCTTGAGCTGAAGAGCTGAGGGACAGCGCCCAGGCCCAGAGTTCAGGCCCCACTACCAGACCCCCCCCCCAAAAAAAAAGAAAGAAAATAAGGGACTCTTCAGGGTGATTTCACACATCTTAACCCCTTTTTCCTTTCACTCCTAATCTGAGTTGGGTTTTTAAAATTTGTTTCTTGTCTTTTCTTTTTCCTTCCATTCTCTCCTTTTCTTTCTTTTTTTCTTTTCTTCTTTTCTCCCTTCCTTCCTTCCTTCCTTTTCTTCCTTCCATCTTGGCTTCTTACTTCCTTCACTCCCTACTTACTTCCTTATATCATTCTGTTTTGGGGGACAGCAATTGCTCTGGTTTGAATATAGATCCCTTATCTACTAGCCAGTTGCTCTAACACAGCATCACAGCTTTATTTTTGGTGCTAATCTAGGGAGTTTTTGATAAGGATTCCTGTTTGGATCAGGTCTAACACTAGATTAACATCTTCCTAAGATGTTTCCTAGTAGCTGAGATCTCAGGCCTGCAACACTCTTTTTTGTTCAATTATTTTAACATCTCTATGTCTGTGTTATGTGTATGTATGTTTCATCTCATATTGTCATATGTTTCATTTCTGACTGTCAAGAGACATGTATGTGTTGAGTATATAAACATATTTAATGGTCATATTGGTTTTGCACTCACTCACCAGTTAGGATTCCAAGGAGAGGTACCGGTAAAACTTCAGAAAGATCCACGCTAAGAGAAAATATATAGTTAGGCATGTCACAAAGTCTTAGCACATATTTTTAATCAAAGAACTAGCGACTCTAGACATGAACAGGTTGGGTTGTAGATACTCATGTTCATATTTCCATCTGTGCATAGTTCATCATTTATTTACAACTGAACCTTTAGAAGATAATAATATATCCCAATGCCTGTGAAATTAGTAAACATTTCACTTTTTGAATAGTTCTCTCTAGTATTACCACAGACTGGCATGGGGAATTTATTTCACATTTCACTACAGGTTTTACATATGAGAACTCCACAGATATTAGCAATTCTAAGGTCAGTCTTTCATTTACTTTCATCTTCAAGTGTTTTTTACTGCCAGTCACATTGGGTGAGTCCACAGACCAGATAGGAAAAAGAGACAGGATTTAATCTGTAACTGTAGAGACAGCCATAAAGCCATAAAGTTGAATGTGAAGAAACAAAGGACACATTAAAAAAACAAATAACATACAACTTGAGAAATATGTATTTAGTGAACAATAAGAGCCCTAACTCTATCTTAGATACAGATTGTCTAATGGATTAAACTAAAAAACCCTTGACCCAATGATACACTTCCTACTAGACATGTATTTTACCAGTAAAGTCTTAGAAAGACTGAAATTAAAGCAATAGGACTGCTTTACATTTCCTGAAGACATAAACCAGCAGCAATCATAAGTCACAGTATTTATACAAGAAAAAACAGCCTCTGTCACAAAAAATCCCCTATATAATGATACAAAGAAAGACAGGACATTATTCAAAAAGTGTCAGTAGAAAATAATAATTTTAAATATACAGTCACTCATTGAAAGACAATGCTACTATATAAAAACCAACATCATTCAATGTAAAAGTACATATCAACTCAAACACAATAAAAGTTGGCAGCATCAGTACCCACTGTTGCCAAAAAAAGGATCTTTCAGACAACAAAACAATCACAAAACATCACAGTATATTGAAAACCAAATTGACAAAAGATACTTAAAATATTTCATCTAAAGGGATGGGTTCAATCAAGTTGCATTGAATTCATTGAATGACTGCATTGAATGGATTGCAATTCCTTCATCTTTCTTCTGGAGTATTCTCCAGACTGTCTTTATCTGAAAAATCATTTTCCAATAAAGTACTAAAAGTTGAAATTATTTTCTATATCTTATTCACTAATGAAATGAAAGTAGAAAGGCTGGGAATGTGGCTTAGTGGAGAGTGTTTGCCTAGCATGCAAGAGGCCCTGGGTTCAATTCCTCAGTAGCACATAAACAGAAAAAACTGGAAGTGGTGCTGTGGCTCAAGTGGTAGAGTGCTAGCCTTGAGCAAAGGAAGCTCAGAGACCATGCTCAGGCTCTGAGTTCAAGCCCCAGAAAAGTAGAAAACAAATACATTAAAAAATTTATAAGCACACATAATGTATATAATATTCATTTGAACTTCCAAAGGACTGATGAAATCATGAAGAAAATACAAACTTTCTCAGACTAATGAAAATGAAAACATAGTATTGTAAACACACTTCCATGTGGATCTTAAAGCAATACAAGCTAGAAAGTAATAATAGTCATGGCCATGAACAGGATATGCAAGAAGAATGGAGAGGGATATTACTATATAGAGATGTGTTTCTGAGAAGAAAGAATGACTCCTTCAAGAGCAAAGAAGAGTATCTACGCTAGAAAAAAATGAATTCAAAATTTTCTAAGTGCCATATGAAAATACTATTGAATAGTCTGGCAGAAACCAATTATAAATAAAATAACAGAAATGCCAATTATGCAAACTGATCACCTCAATGTATTAAGTGTGTCAAACTCTTGTACTACACACTACACAAATGGGTACCTACTACATGTCAATTCAAAAGATAAACATCTATTAAAGCTAAACTAGAAATGCCTAACATTTATGTAGTACAATGGTACAATACTGGGACCACAGGCCACAAGGAGAGCATAAAGAAACACAATGACATTCTGTACTACAATTCATCTCTCCATCAACTTCTCAAATTCATCACCTTTTTCGGTGTGTTGTTGTATGACCCAGATTTCATATGTATGTATTGTAAGTGTATGTTCACGCATACACACACACACACACACACACACACACACACACACACACACACACACACACACATACACACTGGTATTTAAGATAACCATCCATCCATTTCACTGCATGTCTATTTTATGGACTCATTTATCTCTTACCTTTTGTTCAGTGCTGAACGCTCAAATGCCCATTCAGATGATGACCTATGGGATTTAAAAGAATATAGACTCAGATATCACATGATTGCTACACTTCACATCTGGTTCTACTTACTCTGCTACTTATATACTCTAATGGAAGTTCATCCCCATGGTTATCAGCTTTTTGAAATTTTACTACTTTTCAAGAGGTTAGTTTTTATTCATTAGCACATATTATTCAGGAAATAGTTCAATTGAAGCTTTCTGTTCTATATTTCACAAATATATTAAATAAAAATGTCACATTGCTATGGTTTTAGTTTCTCCCAGTTCAACTCAACTGCCTAGGTAAAAATCCCTTCTACTCTAGGCAATTCTCTGCTGCACAAGTCAATGCACACTCTTAAGTTTATGATCCTAAAAGTTTGTCTTGCTTTAACACAAAATAAAAATTATATGTCTCTGTGAACAAAGTGTGCAGGATTTCAGTTGAAAACTAACTACCCATATGGAAAAGCTCTATGCTCCTCTTGGCTCCTCCTCCTCTAGGCTCCAAACAGGATCACCTCCTTTGGTCCAATCCATAAGAGATTCACAAATAGAAAACCTGGTATTTTCTAAAGGATTGCCTGATATTAGGAGTAACAAAACCACTGATTAAAAACAGATTACTTGGGCTGGGAAGGTGGCTCAGTGGTAGAGCACTTGCCTTGCATGCATGAGGCCCTGGGTTCGGTTCTCCAGCACCACATAAGCAAAAAGGAAAAAAGCCAGAAGTGGCGCTGTGGCTCAAGTGGTGGAGTGCTAGCCTCGAGCTGAAGAGCTGAGGGACAGCGCTCAGGCCTAGAGTTCAGGCCCACAACCGGACCCCAAAAAACAAACAAACAAACAAAAAACCCAGATTACTTTAATGACCTTTCCCTTTCTGACTCCATTTGATCAAAATATAGAGATCATCCACAATCTCTCAGTGAAACCTTTCAAAGACACACTGAAATCCCAAGTTTCTCTAGGAGACAACTTTACAAATTGCAATCTTGTTTCACCATTTTTCATTACTTGGTACTATAGTTGGATGACAGTGTGTCCAGCCTGCTTACAAGACATGGGCTCAACCCCCGATTTATGGTCCAGATCCTTTTGTGCTTTGCCTGTGTTTTCAGATAGAGTCTCCTTTAAGGCCTGGAAGTGACCTCAGACCATATTCTGATTCCTATGCTGCTCGAAGGGGTAGAGGGAAATACAACACTAAGCTCAAATGACAGATCCATTATTTCAGATGAGGGTCTCAGTAACTGTTTACAATATGGCTTGTAAATGAGATTACTCCCAATTTCCAATTCCCACCCAGCTGGCATTAAAGGCATGTGCGACAAACAAACCCTTCCTGAAAGACATGTCCTTAATATTTTTTAACTCTGGGCCTGGGCACTGTCCCTGAGCTTTTGTGCTCAAGGCTAGTGCTCTATCACTTGGAGCCATAGTGCCACTACTGGTTTTCTGTGGAATAGCTTGTAAGTGCATGAGCTACTTTATTTGTGATAATTTGTTACTAAAGTCATCAAACACATGTACTGTCCATTCAAATGGGGTCTCACACACAGGCTACCTGATAGCTTTCTAGGAGTTTTACTCACTGCTCAATAAAATACCACTAAGGCTATCTTCTGACTGGCTTCTCATTCATTCACCTAACTTGGAAAAGTGGGAACGTTCCAGACATAAGCTGTAATGCCCAATCTTTTGAGACATCTCCAAGAAATTCTGGCTTAATGCCTCTGTATCTTTATGTACATATATATATATATAAACATACATATAAGGAATGCATCTCACCTATCACTAATGTCTTCCAGGATGAGATCTCCTGTTTTAGTATCTTCCAGGCTAAAGGATTAAATTATACACAGTCAAATATCAGGCAAATACATTTACATTTTCTTCCAACTTAGCTACAATTTACTTAAAACTAATAAATTGGAAGTTGAAAGTTTTACATATTTAGTTATATACAAAGGAGTATTTTTCTTTCCTGAATAGGACAAGTATCTGTGCTCACAGATATAATCCTAGCCTCTCAGGTGATTGAGATCTAAGGATAATGATTTTCAACCATACTGGACAGAAAATCCATGAGACTCATGTCTCCAACTAGCTACCAAACACACTGGAAGTGGAGTTGTGGGTCAGGGACTAGAGTGCTAGGCTTGAGCAAAACACACTCAGGAACATGGCTCAGACCCTAATCTCAAGCCCAATGACTGGCACATTGAAAAAAAACAATAATTCTATTCTTATAAACATAAGAAAAGTTTAATGTCCTATTGTTCTTGAACTAATTTTAAATTCAGCTTACTTCACAATAACTCAACCCTCACAGTCTAATTTTCTATCTAATTTTCTGCTTCCTATGTCTTCTCTATTCCCTCCTTAATAAAGTAATCATGGCAGGCTTTCCTGCCTGTCAGATAGGAACAAAGAATAGAAGGCTAGAAGCAGGACTCCCATCCAATGTGATGGTGGTCTGAGGTAGATGATTCTCCTATCTACTGAGATCTGCAGAACAGTGGGACTGCCTCTGTGTTTCTGAGAGGATTTCTTACATTCCTCGGATCTTTATGAGTCCCATACATGCATGTTGATACTCTGACTAAGGATTGGGCCTGCCAGTCCTTGAATTCACAGCAGACCATGACCAAATCTCTTTTGACCTGCTCTATCATTTTCTATTTAGTTGCAAAACTGAATATGACTACATAGAGTTTTTGATAGGTCGTCATGTATTTTGTCGATTGTCATCATACTCCAAAAAAAAAAAAATGGGTTACCATGTGAATGACAAAAGAAAACAACTCACCCAGTAGCATTGTTGACAATGGCCAGTACGGTATCTGTGTCACTGTGAACAAATAAAAAACAAACAGAAAATTAAGTTGCTCTATGTAATAGAAACCATATTTTTTTTAACCAAAGTGCTAACTATTGACAGCAAGGTCTGTGCAGATTAAGCAGGTGCTCATTTACTTGAATTATATCTCTAGCTCTTCTGCCCACTACATGACCTCTCTCATATATTGAGGTTTGAACTCAGATCACCATATTTGCACTAAGGGCTCAATTTAGAACCATGATTTTTTCTCTACTGGCTTACTCAATGATCTCCTGGTTTGGGTTCAGTACAATCTGGGAACTCTGTTCCTCTAGTTAAGTGCTCAATTTACACTCACAGTTTTGTCTCTACTTGCTTATTCAATGATCTCCCTGTTTGTGCTGGATGGGCATGCTACTGTCTCAAAGCTATAATCCTATCTACTCAGAGACTGAGAGTGAGGATAGTATTTTGAAACCATCTAGAGTAGAAATGCCTATGAGAGCCCATCTCCAATTAACCAGAAAAAGGTTGGACTCAAAGAGTAGTTCATAAGTTCCATCAACCATAACAAGAAAGCAAAATAGGCAGTAGGATCGGAGTTTTGGCCATGAGACAGACAGACAGACAGACAGACAGACAGACAGACAGACAGACAGACACACACACACACACACACACACACACACACACACACACGCACACACACACACACATATGCAGACACATGTTAATCATTGTCATTTCAATGGTACTTTGCTCATAAAATCTTACTACAGTCAATCAAAACATATACTACTCAATCTCATAGGATCTCCTACAAAGGCTGATAGCTTTCTAAGGGTTTTCTTCTGTGCTCACTAAAATAGCAAGGAGTTTGTCTTCTGACTCGAATCTCATTCCTTCACCTAACTTGGAATAGAGAGGAATACTACAGATATAAAATATACTGCCTACCTTTTTTATATAGTTCCCCAAATTTCTGGCTTAATATCTGTGTATCTTTGTATTCATGTATGTATGTATGTATGTATGTATGTATGTATGTATGTATGTATGTATGTATATATACACACACATTCATACATATGCATATGCATCTGATTTTTGCTGACATCTTCCAGTCTGAGCTCTATTGGTTCATTTATATCCACACTAAACAATTAAGCAATTATATTATGAAAGTCAAATTTGAGGTAAATTCCTACCCTACGTCTTCACTCGTTAGCTACAATTCTCCTAAAAGTAATAAACTAGTAGAACTTGAACATTTTACATTTGCAATAACTATGTCTGAGTCAAACAGAAAAGGTCAGATAAGTTGATGTTAGGGAAATGAACCCCAAGGAAAGTATTCAAATGATTTTTTCTTTCATGCAATTGTTTCTAACATATTTATAAGATGATTTCCTTGTTGCTTTTTATGTCCTTCCCCCATGGTATAACACCTGCTTTCACTGTATTTGATGTTGGTATTATTTGTGGAGGGAAAGGAAAAAACAAATCATTTAAATAGGGATACAGGGGGATTCATTGCAACAATGAAATGTACAAAATGTTATGCGAAAAAATGAACTTTACAACTTTGGGGGGGAGTATCGGGTGGAGGTAGGGGATAGGAAGGGATGGGAAGGGGAAACAAAGGAGGAGGCAACAGTGCTCATTATCTTGCTCATGTAACTGTAACCCCTCTTTATGGTATTTTCACAATTTTAAAAAATGTAAAAAAAAGAAAAAGGGTATTTTTGGTTATCTTGAGAAACAAGGTGTCTAGGGCAAAGTACATGTACACATCTGCAAAAGAAATGCTTCATGGCAGATTTAAGAATATTCCTTTCCTACACCAGGTGCTTATAGCTCAAACATAATCATAGCTGATCAGGAGGCTGAGAAACAAGGGTCTAAATTTGTAGTCAGCCCAGGGAGGCAAGTTCCATGTGTTTGCATGGGTGCGTGCGTGGGTGCTTATGTCCATGAGACTCATGTCTCCAACTAGCTACCAAACACACTGGAAGTGGAGTTGTAGGCCAGGGACTAGAGTGCTAGACTTGAGCAAACCACACTCAGGAACATGGCTCAGACCCTAATCTCAAGCCCAATGACTGGCACATTGAAATAAACAATAATTCTATTCTTATAAACATAAGAAAAGTTTAATGTCCTATTGTTCTTGAACTAATTTTAAATTCAGCTTACTTCACAATAACTCAACCCTCACAATCTAATTTTCTATCTAATTTTCTGCTTCCTATGTCTTCTCTATTCCCTCCTTAATAAAGTAATCATGGCAGTCTTTCCTGCCTGTCAGGTAAGAACATAAGGCTAGAAGCAGGACTCCCATTCAATGTGATGGTGGGCCTTTCATGGTAATTGAGATCTGGAGAATGAAGAATTGGTCTGAGGTAGATGATTCTCCTATCTGCTGAGATCTACAGAACAGTAGGACTGTCTCCGTGTTTCTGAGAGGAATTCTTACATTTCTCGGTTCTTTATGAGTCCCATACATGCATGTTGATACTCTGACTAAGGATTGGGCCTGCCAGTCCTTGAATTCACAGCAGACCATGACCCAGTCTCTTTTGACCTGCTCTATCATTTTCTATTTAGATGCAAAACTGAATATGACTACTTGGGTTTTTGATAGGTCATCATGTATTTTGTCGATTGTCATCATACTCCAAAAAAAAAATGGGTTACCATGTGAAGGACAAAAGAAAACAACTCACCCAGTAGTCTTGTTGTTACCAGAACTGATGACAATGTCTAGTAAATCTGTGTCACTGTGAACAAATGAAAAACAGAAAATTACGTTGCACTCTGTACAAGAAACCAAAAAAAATTTTTAACCAAAGTGCTGATTAGTGACACCAAAGAATTTACAGACTAAGCAAGTGCTCAGTGACTTGAGCTACATCGCCAATTCTTTTGCCTGTACTACTCGGTCTCTCAAATACTGAGGTTAAACTCAGAACCTGATATTTAAGTGCTCAATTTAGAGTCACACTTTTCTCTATGCTGTCTTTTTCAATTATCTTCCTGTTTGTTCTTTTATCATTGTCTGCTACGGATAGTTATGCCACTTTCTCACATTTATAATCCTATCTACTCAAGAGGCTGATGTCAGAGGATAAGAATTTGAAGCCACTGAGATTAGGTATATGTTGGGTGCAACATTTCCAGTTAACCAGTTGAGTGCTGAGCTGAAAGTATAGTGCTCAATTAACAAATCAGCCATAAATAAGAAAGCAGAATAGGTATAATATTCTAAGTTGTTTGGGGGGGGTCCAGTTGTAGGGCCTGAACTCTGGGCCTGGGCACTGTCCCTCACAGCTCCTCAGCTCAAGGCTAGCACTCAACCACTTGAGCCACAGTGCCACTTCCAGCTTTTTTCTTTTTCCTTTGTGTGCTGAGGAATCGAACCCAAAGCCTCATGTATGCAAAGCAAGCACTTTACCACTGAGCCACCTTCCC
Source organism: Dipodomys merriami (assembly GCF_024711535.1). Taxonomy (NCBI): domain Eukaryota; kingdom Metazoa; phylum Chordata; class Mammalia; order Rodentia; family Heteromyidae; genus Dipodomys; species Dipodomys merriami. The sequence goes on from NW_027203381.1 coordinate 122,755,324, forward strand.
AGTCCCTAATTTTCAAAGTTTTATAAGTAACAACACACACACACACACACACACACACACACACACACACACACACGCACACACATGCACACACACCCTAATCTTTGTCTTGTGGCAGATTTTTTATGGAAGTGCAGTCACAACACATTAAAGTAGTCACAAACCTGCCATAGTTCCAGCAATTAAGCCCTTTATCCAGCATTAATCATGTCCTTACACTATTCATAGTGTCAGAAACCTTAAAATCACACTTTAAAAAAATTAGAATTCAAAGAAGTTCACGTTCATAATAAAGTAGAGCTGGGCTCTGGTAACCCACACATATAATCCTAGCTAGTCAACAAATTAGATCTGAGGATCATGGTTTGAAGCCAGCCCAAAAAAGAAAGTTCCTGAGATTCTGATCTCCAACAAACTACTCAGAATTCAGAAAATGACCTATGGCTCAAGGGGTAGAGCACTCGCCTTGAGCGCAACAACTCAAGAGTTGGTGCCCAAGATCTGAATTCAACCCACAGGACCTGAGCTAAATAAATAAACAATTAAATAAATAGATAAGGCAGAGACCTAGAGGATGAGTATATATGTCATTAAATTGTCAACAGTTAGGGGAAAAGGATGCAGAAAGATTCTTTATACCCTGTTATGAGACTTCCATTCCTAGGACTGTGAGATAAATTGTGAATGCATGACATATTTGTTTTGTAGAAACCGATCACTTCTGTCATAGAAAATGTATACTACCTTATATAGACTATCTAATAGCATTCTAAGAGTTTTCTTCAGAGTTCACTGAAAAAGCACAATGTTTTTCTTCTGGCTGGGTTCTTATTTTTTCGCATAACTGAGAAATGGGAGGAATGTAATAGACACAACTTGAATACCTAACCATTTCATATAGTTTCCATAATAACTAGCTCAATACCTCTATATCTTCAGTTACATATGCATCTCACCTTTTGTTAACATGTTTCAAGATTATCTCTTGTGGTTCAGTCTTCTCCGGGCTAAAGGGTTAAGTTATACACAGTCATTCTAACGCATTTATAAGATTATTTCTTTGTTGCTTTGTATGTCCCTCCCCCACAGTGTAACCCCTGCTTTCACTATATTTGATGTCAGTATAACATGTGGAGGAGATGGGGACAAACAAGTCGTTTAAGGATTCAGGTGGACCTGTTGCAACAATGAGAAGTACAAAATGTCATGTCAAAACCAGCTTTACAATGTCGGGGGGGGGGGGGGACAGGGGTATAATTGGGTGGGGGGAGGGGGGAGGCTGGGAAGGGAGGTGAAGGGTAAACAAAGGAGGAGGCTGCAATGCTTGGTAAGAAATGTATGCATTATCCTGCCCATGTAATTGTAGCCCCTCTATACAGTATGTTCTCAAATAAAATAAAATAAAATTAAAAAAAAATAAACATAAGTTATACACAGTCAAACACCAAGTGAATTCATAAATTTACTTTTTCATTCAAGTTAGCTACAATTAAGCCAGAACTAATAAATTGGTACAACGTCAAATTTTACATATTTAGTTCCATGAAAAGCAGTATTTCTATCTTTCCCTACAAACTGCCTTCTGGGGAAAATTACAAGAGTAAAGCTGGCTTAAAAAGGTTGCATTCATGATTTAAAAATAATTTTGTCCTAGGCAGGTGCCTTTGCTTCAGAGCTATAATTCTAGCTGCTCAAGCAGCTGAATTCTGAGGATCACTTGTAACCACCATGGACCAAAAAGTCCATGAGACTCATATCTCCAATTAGCTACCAAAAAAAACTGAATTTGGGCCTGTGGATCAAGGGGTAGTCTTGAGCACATAAAGCTCAGAGCTGAGGCCCTGACCCCCAGCTTAAAAATGGGAACAAAAATAAATAAGAAACAAGTGAATATTCTCTTTTGCTGTGGACTAATTTAAAATATTCTGCTTCCCATGTCCTCCCCATTCCCTCTTTAATTACATGAATTAAGGCTGACTTTTGTGCCTATCAGATAGGGATACCAGGCTAGAAGCATGACTCCCATCTAATGTGATGATGGGTGGGCCTTCAAGGTTACTGAGTCCTAGAGAATGAAGCATTGGTCCAGGGTTGATGAGTTCCATTCTCCTGGGTTCTACAGAAAACTGGGACTACCTGCTTGATTCTGAGAGGGATTCTTACCTCCCTTGGCTCTTCATGAGCTGCATGCATGCAGCTACTTTGATACTCTTAAGGATTGTGACCGCCAGTCCTTGAATTTACAGCAGACCATGACCAAGTCTCTTTTGACCTGCTTTATCATTTTCTATTGAATTTCAAAACTGAAAATTATTCTACACAGTTTTTGATAGGTCCTCACGTATTCTGTCGATTGTCATCATATTTCAAAATGGTTTACCATGCAGATGACAAAAGAAAACAACTCACCAAGTAATGACATTTTCATTGGTACTGATGACAACCTCTGTAAGTATGTTGTCATCACTGTGAACAAATGAGAAACAAACAGAAAATTAAGTTGGACAGTGTAGATGAAATCACACTGTTTTACTATAGTGCTGACTACTGAAAACATGGCCTGAGCATGCTAGGCAGTTTTAAGTATGCTCAGTCTCTTGAGCTAAACCTCCAGCTCTTCTATTCCCAAACCACCTCTCTCAAGTACTTAGTCTGAACTCAGAGCACTGTGATTGCTAGCTAGGTGCTCAATTTCGAGTCATACTTTTTCTCTGCTGGCTTATTCAGTGTTTGTGCTTTCAACATAATCTGAGATGGCTGGGCATGCCTCTGTCTCCCATCTATAACCCTACATACTCAGAGGCTGAGAACAAAGGAAAATAATTTGAAGCTACCCAATTTGGGATATATTAGAGAGTTCATCTGCAACTAATGAGCAAAATGCTGCATTGAAAAAGGGTTAAAAAATTAACACATCAAGCCGGGCGCTGGTGGCTCACGCCTGTAATCCTAGCTACTCAGGAGGCTGAGATCTGAGGATCGCGGTTCAAAGCCAGCCCGGGCAGGAGAGACCGTGAGACTCCTATCTCCAATAAACCACCAGAAAACCGGAAGTGGTGCTGTAGCTCAAGTGGTAGAGGGCTCGCCTTGAGCTGAAGAGCTAAGGGACAGCGCCCAGGCCCAGAGTTCAAGCCCACAACTGACAAAAAAAAAAAAAAAAAAAAAAAAAAAAAAAATTAACACATCAGCCATTAATAATAAAGCAGAATCGGTACAAGGCTTGGCTTTGAACTTTAGCCCTAACAACAAAAAATACAAATGTACCCTAATCTGCAACATGGTTTTACTAGGAAATCCAGTCACCACACATTCAAGCAGATACAATCGTGTCACAAAGCAAGGGATTGAGCCCTTTTTCAAAGGTAAGCCACATCTTTACCCTGTTCCTGCTGTCTGGAAACCTTGGAATCAGATTTACAAGAAATTATCTTTCTAGATCTAGAAAAAAATGTCTTCTACAAAATAAGGCAGACTTATAGGGTGAATATACACATTATAGAATTGTGGACAAACAGCAAAATAGGGGGAAAGGGTCTAGAAAATTCTTTAAAGGCCTGATAAAGAGCCTGCAGGCACTTTTATCTGACACTTCTATCCTCTAAAGCTGTGTGCAACTTTGTTTTTGTTTTTGCTAGTGGTCTATGCTTGAACTCGGGGTCTGGGGCTGTTCTTGAGCTTTTTTGCTGGAGGCTAATGCTCTACCACTTACCCACAGAAACCAGTGGTTTTTAAGGAAATCTGTCTGTCATCAAGTCCCAATTCCTTTTACAACTCATATTATTTTAAAGTCAACTTACGTTTTTTCAGTCTCTGGATTCGTTCTAGTATCTGTTGTACCATGTACAACTCTGCTACAAAGTAAAAGACACAAAAAAGCAGTCAGACATTTTGAAGGGCAGTGAGACTCTTGGTACTATAGGATTTCAGGATAGAAAAGTAAAAAAGAAAAACAAAACAAATACAAACAAGGAATTTTGACAGAGCTAAAGAAACAACTTCAGAGCACAGAACTGAAACCTGAAACAATCTGATAGGTGCACTTATAGGGGTGTGTGTGTGTGTGTGTATGTGTGTGTGTGTGTGTGTGTGTGTGTGTGTGAAAGAGGAAGAAGGAAAAAAGGTAAATTTAGAATTCATGAGTCTCCTCTTCTTCTTCCTTATTTTGTGTACCATTCAGGCTAGCCTGCAATCCATTTGGTAAATGAAACACTGGGTAAGTCAGAAATGAAGGGATGGTTTCAGGTAATAGTTTATGAGGAAAAACAAAAGTAAAAACACTAGCACAAATATTCTAATACCATGGACTAGTTCCTATTGAGTCTTTTTTTTTGGGGGGGGAGGGTCTGGTCGTGGGGCCTGAACTCTGGGCCTGGGCACTGTCTCTCAGCTCTTCAGCTCAAGGCTAGCGCTCTACCACTTGAGCCACAGCGCCACTTCCGGCTTTTTTCTTTTTGCTTATGTGGTGCTGAGGAATCGAACCCAGGGCCTCATGCATGCAAGGCAAGCACTCTACCATTGAGCCACCTTCCCAGCCCCCCTATTGAGTATTGTGTAAGAAAGAAACAGTAAACAGGTCAAGAATGGTCTAAATTATGGTACGGTATGGGATAGGATTTGGTATGGACTAAAAGAAGAGCTCAATTGTAGAGCACTTTATGAAACACTTATGAAGTAATCTCCTTGGTTCAAGCCCTCAAAAAATTGTGAAAAGAAAAATTAGTTTATTGGAATGATTTTTTCTTTTCTATGAATTCATTTTAAAGGATATTTTGTTTAGACTATAAACAATCAAAATTTAGCTCAGTGGAAGAACATGAAAAGGACCCTGAGTTTGATCCTCAGCACTAGGAAAAAGGAAAAAGTAAAAAGCTAAAAAGACACTTACACATACAAAATAATAATAATAATACTGGTACTAGTCGTCGTAGTAGTGGTGGTAGTAGTAATAGAACAAAAAAGACTGAATTTAACTAAAACAAAGTCATCTCTACATAGCTGCTGCTTGCCACCAGGAGTCCAACATGGAATTGTAACACCAAAAAGTATGTAGACTACTAGAAAGAATGTACACTTAAGGTGGTTTCTACTGAGGAAGAAAACTGTCAGATACTGAGCAAACCGCAAATAGTGAACTACTTGGGGCTCCAAAACAAAGCATCAGACATTTATGGATGCTACAAGAACTCTGAGTATACAATCATCGACCCCTGCGAGAGGTGAAAGTAGCAGTAAAGTAGCAGCAGTATATTTATATATATATATATATATATATATATATATATATATATATATATATATATATATGGAGCTACATATATGTTTATATTTTAAGGCTTTGTGAACCTTTCCCACTCTCCTATAAACCATTCCCACTCTCTTTACCACACTCTTATAAATACCTCCTATGCTCTTAAATACTTTCTACACTCTTTATTTATTTATTTTGCCAGTCCTGGGCTTGAACTCAGGGGGATGGGCACTGTCCCTGGGCTTCTTTTGCTCAAAGCTAGCACCCAACACTTAAGCCACAGCGCCCCTTCTGGCTTTTTCTCTTTATGTGGTACTGAGGACTCAAACCCAGAGCTTCATGTGTGCTAGGCAAGCGCTCTACCACTAGGCCACATGCCCGGAGCCCCACTTTCTACACTCTTAAATTTACATAATTTTATCAGCAAAATCCCATGATATAGCAAAAACTCTGCAATACAGATTTGGATTTTTTTTTTTTTTGGTTAGTCATGGGGCCTGAACTCTAGGCCTGGGCGCTATCCCAGAGCTCTTCAGCTCAAGGCTAGTGCTCTACCACTTGAGCCACAGCGCCACTTCTGGCCTTTTCTGCTTATGTGGTGCTGAGGAATCAAACCCAGGGACTCATGCATGCAAGGCAAGCGCTCTACCACTGAGCCACCTTCCCAGCCCCCTGGATTTTTTTTAACCCATGATACAATAAAGCTGCAAAAAGGAAACTGCAATATAGTGAGGGAAAACTGCACTCTATGAAGACTGAAAAACTACCTTAGTAAGCTGCTTGGCGGCACAGATACTGTCTTCTCCATGGGACATGAATAAACCAGCAGCTGAAGACAGGATCTGATAGGAATCAACCTTCTTCCAAGGGTATACACTACAGGCTTTATTCAGATTCTTACATCCTATTTATACAATGTGAGCTACCGTTAAAATACTTTGGCTGAGTCACATCTTTCTTCCCTTTGGATTTTTTTCTGGTGCCAGATACTGGGGCTTCAATTCAATGTCTGGGCACACAAGGCTAGCACTCGATCACTTGGTGTACTCATAACTTCTAGGTTTTTGGTGGTTAATTAAGAGACAAAAATCTGATGGACTTACCTACCTGGGTTGGCTTAGAACCACAATCCTGAGATCTCAGACTCCTGAGTAGTTAGGATTGCAGCCATCCATGCCTATGTTTTCATATTCTATCATACATAATGCTGAATTATAAGGCACTAATATCACTAATAAAAACTAATTTTACCTTCACCATGGTAATGAAGTATGTTTCTGATGTTAATTAAATAACTGAAGCTCTTGTGGTATCCTTGTGGAACAGATCTAGGCTGAATACCAGTTTCTCATCCCTAACACACTATCCACCATTATTAGGACAACCAGCCACCCCCAGAGTGAAACTTAAAGGGACTGGAACATGGCTATCACAGTGCTTAAACTTCAGTATTTTCTAGAACAGTAAAGGCATAGAACAAGGCCTTTAATCTGTGAACATGTTAAATAACATTTCCATATACTTTATATTTATTAAGAAAAAAGGCATAGCTGTGTTCCTGATTTTACTAAACAAGCCTAGGATTTTTGCTCAAAATTTAGCACATTTGAGTCCTATGACTTACTTGTGACGTCTGATGTATACAAACCAGTAGTACACGGATCTGCAAAAGGATCTGATCATTCTACCATCATACAAATATCTCAAATTCAAAAAATCCTAAGAAAAGGAAAGCACATAAGAATTTTATATTCATTATTTCTAAAACAGACTTATAGTATCGCTAAAAATAGGGGGAAAGCCACACATACAAAGTTTTTATGTAGTGCTCAGCATTTCCAAATTTTTGGCCCACAAAATGATCAGATCTATAATTCTATAGATTTTATCAATTCCTTGAGACACACATTCTTCAATTGCCTTTCTTATTTTACTTCCAGATACAGAAAAATTTTTGAATCTTCAAAATATATTAAGTTTAGCTAAAGTACAAGACATTTCACAGATTAATCCAATTGCTACATAGGAGGTCTTAGAAAGTTAAATAAAAATAGTTTCACTACATCATGATGACTTATGACTTTTCTATCTAGAAACATTGTGCAGTATACATCAAAAGCATTAGAGAGAAAGTGGTATGCTCCTCAATATGTCATAGAGTGGATATATGTTATACAAGAAAATTAGAAGTCAACAGGAAATAAAAAGATATTGCCCAACCAGGGGCTGGTGACTCATACCTTTAAACCTAGCTACTTAGCGCTGAGGATCTTGGTTCAAAGCAAGCCAAGATAGGACAAATCCATGAGACTCCAATTAACCAGGAAAAAAAGCTGAAAGTGGAGATGTGGCTCAAATGGTGAAGCATCAGCCTTGAGTGGAAAAAGTTTTGTAAGAGCTTGAGGATCTCAGTGAAAGCTCTACTATTATACTCCCCCCAAAAAAATTCCAAATAAATGGCCAAGTTAATAAGTAATAATATGGTGTCTACACTGAGGCCACCAGAAATGTGCTGTAACTTTGTAAACCCTTGACAAGAAAGAAAAATAGAAACAAACAGGAAAATATTCCTTGTAAAATATAAATGGTTTCAGGCTAAAATACTGATTCTGGCTTTTGAACCTAGAGCAGACACTTGTAAATTCCATCCCATCCAGCCATACAGGTCATACACAAAGGTCGAATGCTCAAAGCTCTCAGTCTAGCATCTGGTGCCCCACCAGATGTGAACCAGAAGAGCCAGCCCTGCTTCTGCTGTGGTTGATGTGGTTCAAAAGAGGGTGAGGGGCAGCAGGAAATGAATGGACAAAATGGACTCAGACCATCTCACATCTTTCAATTTATATACAACTGGACATAAAGGACGATCTAACCCTATTCCAGATCTAGATGGTAGTTAATTCTCCCGCTACCCTTCAGGGTAAGAACTTTGCTGGATTTTTGTTTTGTTTTCAGCATTTGTAATTCCTAATTCCCCCTATTCAAGCTTGCTTGTTAAGACATTTCCTGGCTAGCAACATGGTAGCACTACTTAGCCCAACTAGATTTCATACTCAGGCTAAGTGGGCCCTGGGAGGTCCCAGGAAAATCCTCCACTCAAAGTCAACAGAATTCCCAAGTACTCAGGAGCTGATATCTGAAGAGTGAAGTTCAAAGTCAGACCAGGCAGGCAAGTCCACTAGGACTTAAAGAGTCCATTAGGATTCTAATCTCCTATGGTAGGGCATCAAAAAGCCAAAAGTGAAGTTGTAGCTCAAGTGGTGGAGTACTATCCTTGAGCAAAAACAGCTAAGGGACAGTGTCAAGGGCTGAGTCCAAGCCCCAGTACTAACAAACACACACAAACATTTCACTCAGCTGACCCCCAAAAACCCCAGCCAGCCTTCTCTCTCCCACATCCCCTCCCGTCAGCCCTCTGTCCTCCACATACCATCCCACAAGCCCTCCCTCAAAAAACTCATTCATTTTTATTTTCATTCTATTGGTAGAGATGAGAAGTCATGCCCCACTGACATATTGGGAAGATAGTAAGGCTACCCTTGCTCAGACCCTCAACCCATGGTCTTTACCTGTTGGGCATTCGCCCACAAATATAAGAATAAGAATTTTGTTCCCATGATAACCCCAAACAGAAGACTCTGGTCAGCTTGATGTCACTGAAGGAGGAACGGAATGTAGTTCATTCCTAACTACAGAAAATTAAAGACACAGGCCCCTTAAAGACTGGGGGCCCAAGGAGGGGAGCATGTACCAAGGCCAAAGAGCCTAGGATAATAATTTCAGGACATCAACTATCTTGCCCATTTTTTTTTCTCCTGTATCTAATGGAGGGAATTTTTCTGTTAACCCAAACTGATAAAACTAAGAGATCTCTGAAACAAAAGGCTTTATTAAGCTGAGACATATGTTAGCTAAAAAGAAAGAGTTGGTACTGGAACAAACTCCCAGAGGGAACATGACAGGTAACAGGAAAATTGTCACCAGATCAACAGAACCAGGGTATTTCACAAAGAAAATTCAGGAAGAATGATAAAATTTTACACAAAGCGACATTAGCTACAAATAAAAGGGAAAGGACAACGCAAAGTGGAGAAGTCCTGGATGGGGATCTCCTCTCCTTTTTTCATCCTATGCCCAGTATCTCAGAATTATCAAGTATGATGTATTCTGATTGATCTTTTGCCTTTCCCTATAGGTTGGACAGAATGAGCAAGGGCCTGGATGTTTTCTGAACGGTACCTAATCTGGTTCAAATAGGCAAAAGGGACAGAGAGGACTTAGGGAATTTTTTAATGACTATTCTATTGGTGCTGGGGCTTGAACTCAGGGCCTGAGTGCCATCCCTGAGCTCTACCACATGAGCCATGGCTCCACTTCCTGTGGAAAATGTTTTAATTACTCAAGCTATCATTTCACAGAATTGGGAGGAAACAGGGCTGAGTGGTGCCTGAAGCTTCCAATCCTATCTACTTGGGATGCAGAGAGGGGAGATTGTAAATCAAGGTCATCCTGGGAATAAAAAGATCATGAAACTACATCTCAACCAATCACTGAGTAAAATGTTACATACTTGTTACCCTAGCGTCAAGGGAAGCCTGCTGGGAATGAGTAGTGTACATCTATCATACCCAGCAATGTAAGAAAGTAGAAGTAGAAAGAGTACACAAAGCAATGTTGGGCCAGATTAAAAGCAAGTCCTGCTCCCACACACATAAAGAATTGAGAAAAAAATAAATAATTGTAAATTAACATTATACCCCTTATTTATGATTGAATGAGCCTGAAAGAGGAAAATAAATGCCAGACAAATAAAACTTGTTAAATGCAGTAGAAATAACTCTGTGGTGATTTTCATATACAACTTACCATAAAAAATCAGCAACACATTGAATGGGCAAATAAACCAGACAAACAAATATGTTTTGTAAGAAATACAAACGTGGAGAAATGCCCAAATCCCTTGCCATTGACAAATAAAAACACAGAGTTTTCCTGTCTTCAGTCAAAATGGCTATCACCAAGAACATAAACGGAAGCAAATACTAGAAAGAATGCACTGTTGATAGGAATGTAAATCAGTATAAGCTCTAAGGAAATCAGTATGGAGATTCCTCAAAAAAACTAACAGGTCTACCACACAATCCAGTGAAAATACTCTTTAGTATGTATCTGAAGGAATGTAAATCAGAATATAAGAGAGGCACCTATAAATTTCTTTGTAGCATTATTTACAATAGCCAAGCTATGGAAACAGATGCTTTAGAAACTGTCAAGTGGCTTGAGAAATGTGATATGCACAATGAGAAATGTGAGATGCACAATAGAATAATATTCAACCATAAAGATGAGTAAAGTTATATTGTTTTTAGCCAAGGTTCAGAAAAGCAAGTCATAATGTTTTCTCTCATATGTGGAAAAACACATATGTAAACAGCTAAAGGAGATCATACACCCAAACATACAACATTTTGTCACTGTGGGGCTGTTGTAGCATTAAGAGGAAGAGGAAAGGAAAATAATGTTGAAAATTACTTGAAAACATTGCATCTGTAACTGAAAATGACATAATGAAATCTCACTATAAAAGAAAAAAGCTGTTGAATAATAAGGGGTAGAGAGAATGGGGAAGGGGGGAGTAAGCAAAGGTCATCAATCTGATTAAAGGACACCATATGCATGTGTGAAATACCCTGGCACCTCTAAAAAACTAAAAATAGTACATGTCAGGACCCTGCCATACTGTCCTTGGGCATATATATCTAAAGGAATCTAATCAATATACAAGGAAGACACCCACACACCCATGTTTATTGCAGGTTTGTTTGCAATAGACAAATGGCAGAATCCGCGTAGGTGCCTGATAACTGATAGGTAAATATATACCATATAATATTACTCAGTCTTAAAGAAATACTTAACTATGTCATTTACAATAAAATGGAGGGGACTGGAGATCATCATTTTGAGTTAGACAAGCAAAGCTGAAAAAGCCAAATATCATGTTTTCTCTCACTTGTAGAATCGAGACTTTAAAAGCATACATATATATGTATATATACACATACATGGAGCTTATGGGACAGTCTGGGGAAGTAAAAAGGAGAGGAGAATGGAAGGTAAATGATAGCAAATTACACTGAAGCTATGTATGAGGTGGTAATATCACTGAAGGCTGCTAACAATAGAGGGGTGGGAGATGGGAAAGAGCAAGAGGAGATTCTCATTAAAGTGGAATGCATGTGCATGAGTAATATGGCTATATTACTTGTTATAGTTACTAGACAATACCAAGTTTAAACAGGAACTGCAATTACAATAGCTTCAAATAAAGATTACCTAGGATAACCCTAAATAAGGACTAAATATTCTTCCTTACAAATATAACATCTCAAAAGAAACATGGATTAAGGCATTAGAAAATGGAAAGGTAGTCTGGAAGAGTTCATACTAATATTAATTAGTCATTGATACTAAGGGGATACCTATACAACAGAATATTATTTGACAATGAAAAGCAATGAAGTATAGATAGATAGATATGTACTTTAAGGTGGATGAACTTTGAAAATACAAGCCATGTCATATCTACATGAAATGTCCAGAATAAGAACATAGGACAGAGAAAAATTACTTCAGTGTTTGTCCTAAAATTCTAGTGGGAAGTCAGTAAGAGAATAAGAGAATGACTAGTATTGAGTATAGAGCTTCTTTCTGGAGTGAAGAAAGATATCTAAAATTATAGAATGGTAATGTTAAGTGGTAGCTTCCCAACTCTGTGAATGCAAATAAAGTGTATTGAATTGTATACCTCAAAAAGATTGAATTGTAGGTTCTATGAACTGGATCTCAATACATAAGTTGAAAACCCCAGATGTCCCTCTACCTCTAGGAGAGGCAAATATAAACTACCTTGCCATCTGAAGGTGCATGGGATGCATGTTAGGCCCTCCATGCATGCAGAATTGTTCAATTCCTGAGGCTTTGAAGACACTGGTCTCAGATTCTCTGCCCTAGAACACAGCCAGCCTACAGCTGGAGTTGTCACAATGGCTCCGGAAATGAGGTCCTGAAGTCTGTGGAAGGTGATCCTGGCCCCGGCCTCCTGGGTTGGCTTGTCCTTTCACCTGAGTTCTACACACCGTTCCTGCTTGCTTCATTGAGGACATTAGGAACTTCATGGTCAAGCCCAAATCTTCTGGAAGCCAGTCCTGGCAGAAATGTGGGTCATCTCCACATTCTGGATACAGGTCCTGCAGTGAAAGAACTTGGTTGGTTTCTTGTTCTTCAATAGCAAAAGAGCTGGCACACATGGAATCATGATCCTACTAGACCAGGCCAGATGTTTCTAGAACACTGTGGCTCTTGGGGCTGGATAAGGTTGTACACCAAAGCTATGGAAAAACTTCAGCAGGGTGACCAAGAAAATCTTCTGCTCTGGCACTAGCGCCTAAAGTGCCTTTTTTTTCTCTGCATGGTTTGCATAGCTGGGTGAGGTAGGCACCCTCACGCAGCAAGTCGGGGCCCTCAGCTCCACCACTCGGCCAAGCCCCACAGATCACAGGACTCAAGAGGTAGATAAACAGCAGTAGAGATGACCCAAGGTGTATTGCTCCACCAAGCTCCAATGGAGAGCGATCCGGGCCTGGCAGCTAAGATTCCCAGGCAGCGGCCTCTGGTCCTGAGGCTTCCCAGGCTGCTTAGAGGCCAGTGGGCTCCACAGATGAGCAGAGCTGCAGAACAACTCGGCAGGCTAAAAGGTCTCCCAGGCTTTCGGGAAGCTCTTTGCAAGGGACCCCACATCTTGCCCCAGGAAAGTGCTGGAGACAGAACTAAGTTTCCTCGAGGAAAGTTGGAGATAACCGCTATCAAAGCTCTGTCCAGATACAGGATGAACCATTGTAACAAGGAGATGTACAAGACACTGTGGAAAACAAACTTCACAACTTTGGGGGAAAGGAGGGGAGGGAGATATATGCACACAACGGAGAGAAGCCATGAGTAGGACACAGAGTAAGTGGGAAACTGAATAACATACAACAAAGAAGCCCATCAGCTCTACTGGACATAGAAGATAAAGAACTATCCAAAGGCAGCTATGGGAAGGGAGGAATGAGAGGGAAAGAGGGAACAGTCTATACTAAGCAAAAGGAAAGAAATGTAAACATCACCTGATGTGGAAGAAATAATTTGTATTGTCAAAGCTCATAGAATTCACAAACTATATAGACCATGATAATGACAATTTGCCTTGTGAAGTTTAAAATGTGTTTGTGACTTTAAGTATCACTATTCCAAAATACTGTGAAATATGTGAAATTTATGTAATCACCTAATCTCAATTTAAAAAAAAAAATGAGAGAAGGGATGGGTTAGGAGATATGGGTGACAATGTTGTCAGACACCTTCTATTTATATACTGTTTTGTAGAATAGGAACTTCTTTGTACAACTATTTAAAGATAATATATATATATATATATATATATATATATATTTTAAAAACACTGTAGAAAACAAACTTTACAACTTTTCAGGGGTGGGAAGGGAGGAGTGGGGGAGGTGGGGAGGAAAGGGATGGTAGGAGGAAAACGAAGGAGGGGGTAACAATGCTTGATATGGACTCATTACCTTGCTCATGTAACTGTAAGCTCTCTGTACACTATTTTTACAATTAAAAAAAATTAAAAAGCTGTCCTTCAGGCCACTCACCAGCGTAAGCCCCGCCCCAGCATAGCACCTGCCTCCTTCTTGGGCCAATCCCGGCAGAGGTCCCTCCCCCAGCACAAGCCTGCCCCGAGCATAGGTTGGTTGTGGCATAGGGCCCGCCCTCAGCATGGGGCCCACCCCTCAGCATAGGCCTGCTCCCAGTATAAGGCCTTCCCCAGCTTGCTGGCAGGTAGGCCCACCCTCAATGTTGCCCCAAGTCCAGCATTGGAACAGGCCCAGCATATGTGTCACCCTCAGCTTAGAGTCCACCCTCAGCCCACCCTCAACATAGGCATTGGATATATACATTCACCTTTGCATTAGTTCCACCCATGATACTGGCCCTGCCCCAGAGTGAGCTCCCAGAATTCATTCACACAAATCCCAGGCAAAGCAGGGGGCACACCAGATCTGGAAGACCACAATGACCAAGGGTACCATGTGTGAAACTGCTGGGATGAAGAAAAAGTCTACGTCAATCTCCAGAGAGATCATCTCTTTCATGGAAGGCCTGCTGATGAAAAACTCGCATCTGATGGCTTTGGGTGGTCTCTCAAGTGGGCCTCCAGCTCTTTGGCTAGGGGATCACAATTAGTCCTATGTATATGAGACACTGGGTTTTTTACATAGAACATGATGTAAGCTCCACAGCCACAAAAATTATATAGCTAATAGATGGCAATTGGGTACTTATCACATATGGAACGAATGAAGTGGCAGAATAAATGACTTCCATATGGCCATGGAGCTAGTAGCTCTGGTGTTTTCACTTGTCTGATTTTATTTCTACCCATCATTTTAATATGTCCTAAAAGATAAGTCTGAAAGGAGGCAAAGTTTGTATTTGTGTGGAAGGGATGATGAAAAAATAGGGTGAATATACTTAAATTATTAATGTTTTGTGGCGAATGAATGTGTGTATATATCTGTGTGTGTATGTATGTGTGTATGTCTTTTTTTTTTTTTTTTTTTGTCGGTCGTGGGGCTTGAACTCTGGGCCTGGGCGCTGTCCCTCAGCTCTTCAGCTCAAAGCGAGCGCTCTACCACTTGAGCTACAGCGCCACTTCCGGTTTTCTGGTGGTTTATTGGAGATAGGAGTCTCACGGTCTCTCCTGCCCGGGCTGGCTTTGAACCGCGATCCTCAGATCTCAGCCTCCTGAGTAGCTAGGATTACAGGCGTGACATACACACCAGCGCCCGGCTTGTGTGTATGTCTTTTGCAGGAACTGGGCCTCTTGTTTATTTTTTAAATCAATGGTGCTCTACCACTAGTAGCTCTTTGCACTTAATTGGAGATAAGAGTCTTACTGGTTTGGTCTGCAGAGCTGGCTTTAAACCTCAGTTCTCAGACCTCAGACTCTTAAATACCTAGGATTACAGGTGAAGATATCAGGGTTTTCTTTTTTTAATGTCAGTTAATACCAAACCATTCAACAAAATTATTCTTAGGAAGCCAAACCATCTTCTGAATGGAGGAAGAAAGGGTAGAACATTCAATGTACATTATGTAAAAGTGGAACTAAGGGATCTGAGGGTAGGGATGGGATGGGAAAAGAAGGGGTGACATTCATCAAGATAAATTGCACTCATAACCTGACTTTTAGAGTTGAAACCCCTTCGTACAACTACTTAAAAACTGAATAAATAATTTTACAAGTCAGTTAAGTGACAGGTTATTTAACCTTCTACAGGCAGAAAGAAATTGTAGAAGAGATGGCTAATGGGTAGGAGGTAGTATGGAGATCAACAAGTTGAAGATCCTGAAAAATGTTGAAGAATTGGTATCCTGAAGATATAGGCTGGAAAGATGAGACAAAGATCAAAGGGATGGAATATTACTGTGGGATATTAGACTCTGTGTGTGTGTGTGTGCGTGCACGCGCATGTGCACGCACAAGCACCTGTCCTGGGGCATGAAATCAGGGCTGGGGTGCTGTCCTTGAGCTATTTTGCTGAAGGCTAGTGCTCTACTTTCTGAGCTACAGCTCCCTTACACCCTTTTTATTTGGGTGTCTACTACTTGGAGATAAGAGTCTCATGGACTCTCCTGTCTGGGCTGGCTTTGAACCATGATCCTTAGATCTCAGTAGCAAGTATGACAGTCATGAGCCACCCACACCAGGCTCTAGACCTTCTTTTCTTTTTCATTTTAGAAGACAGAGCTCTTTTAGATTATAAGATCTAGAAGTAGCTATACTTGAGTTCAAGTATAGCTAAAGATCTAAGATTAAAAAGTCTATTAATTGAGAATCAAGCTTATTGAACCAAACAATATCATAGGTATTGAGTTCTGAGAAATTTTATTTCTCTTCAAGATCTTTACACTGGTACTCATCCCTCCCCCTCCCTCTTTCTCAAGATCTCCACAGAATGTGCCTTTCACACTTAAATATGGGCTTAAGAGCCTGAGAGAGCCATGGAATGGCTCTGCACTCAGAAGACAAGCGGTAAGGAAAGGATGCAGTGATCTAGGCTTGGCTTTTATTTTGACACCCAGCATTCATTTTCCATTTTGAAAACAGTATCTCTACTGTCCTCTGAGAATAAGGACACTGAAAGTAACTCCCATTCTTCACTCTCAGTTTATGTATAAATATTATATACAGTCTTTCCCACTCTACTACACGCCAGACACAGACATGTGTTCCAAAGCTGGGAAAAGGAAACTTCTATTCCTCCATCCTCAGTGACCCATGAACAGATGGACTATGTGACTAAACTGGA
The DNA here is from genome assembly GCF_024711535.1 of Dipodomys merriami. Lineage (NCBI taxonomy): Eukaryota > Metazoa > Chordata > Mammalia > Rodentia > Heteromyidae > Dipodomys > Dipodomys merriami. Next base: position 122,772,001 of record NW_027203381.1, read on the forward strand.
GCTAGCCAGACTCTATGAAACTTTTGCATGGGTGAAGCGTGCCATATTTTCAGATGCATTTCAAGCTGAGAAGATAATATACTGACCTTGCCAGTAGCCATCATATGAAGCTTCAGAATGAAGCTGGCACAGGAGATAAAACTGACAGGAAACAGGAAGATACCACATGTTGTCTGGCATGGAGCCCTAGAGGAATGCTATTTTCCAAAGCCAGATTACATCTCAACTTCTCAGTGACATGAGTCTTCAGTACCTTTTTGTGTTTAGTTGGATTGTATTTTATATTGCTCACATAGAGATCTTTCCTCACAATACCAAGAGCTCTCCATTTCTGGTTCCTGTTTTGAGCTAGCTCACCAAGTATCAGTTAATTTCTCTGTATCTTAGCTTCTCTAACTGTCATAGGGAAAGAACAATGCAAAGAGGTGTAAGATTAAATAGCAATACATTTTAAGTGTGATTTTTTTCTCTCATAATATTGGAGTGCAGGAAATATCACATCAATGTTTCTGAATTAGAATTATCTCTGTACCTCTGTTGGTGAGAGTGGGAAGACAGCCTGTATCAGGAGTTACTGGAGAATTTCTTTCCCTTTTTACCATGTTATTTATGCATGATAAGGAAAGAGTCAGCTGGACACTGGCAACTCACACTTGTAATCCAGCTACTCCGGAGGCTGAGATCACAGTTCAAAGCCAAATAGAAAAGGTCAAGAGACTGTATCTCCAACTAACAAGCAGAATGGCAGACTGGTAATGTGGCTCAAGTGGTAGAGCACCATCTAAGAGTGGAAAAGCCAAGCAAGAGTGTGAAGCACTGAGTTGAAACCCCAGGGACAACACATATACAAAAAGGAGTCTCTTGTGTTTCATTCATTATACTTCCCCAGAGTTTTCAGTCACCTTGTCTGTTGTTATAAGAAAGAAAGCGGGGGGAGGGAGGGAGGGAGGGAGGGAGGGAGGGAGGGAGGGAGGGAGGGAGGGAGGGAGAGAAGGAAGGAAGAAAGGAAGGAAAGAAGGAAAGAAGGAAGGAAGGAAGGAAGGAAGGAAGGAAGGAAAGAAGGAAGGAAGGGAAAGAAAGAAAGAGAGAGAGAAAGGCAGAAGGAGGGAGGGAAGGAAGGAAGGAAGGAAGGAGGTAGATAAGGAAGGAGGAAGAAAGGATAAGAAAATAAAAGAAAACCTTGACATTCTTATTGGTAATGTGTTGAGCTCATGAATTAGTTTTGGAAGACATCCCAGAAAATTAATTTACCTCTTTATAATTATACACAAATTATGTTGCTATTTTATATAGTGTTTCTTGTGAAATTACATTGTCTAAATGGTTATTGCCAGTCAAAATAAGAATTGGGACTACAAATGTGGTATATATACACAATGGAATTCTATGCCTCCATCAGAAAGAATGACATTGCCCCATTTGTTAGGAAATGGAAAAACTTGGAAAAAATTATATTAAGTAAAGTAAGCAAGGCCCAAAGAAACATAGGTCCCATGGTTTCCCTTATTTGTAATATCTAGTATATGTATGAGTCAAGCAGAAAAGGTCAGATAATGTGATGTCAGGAAAATGAACCCTTAGATGTGTATTTTAATGTTTTTTTCTTTCATGCATGTGTTTCTAATGCATTTATAAGATTATCTCTTTGTTGCTTTGTATGTCCCTCCCCCACAGTATAACCCCTGCTTTCACTATATTTGATGTCAGTATAACTTGTGGAGGAGATGGGGAAAAACCAGTTGTTTAAGGATACAGGTGGACCTGTTGCAACAATGAGAAGTACAAGTTGTCATGTCCAAAACGACAACGTCGGTGCGGGGGGGGGGGGAAGGGGGGGAAGGAGAAGGATTGGGATTGGGGGGGAGGGGGGAGGCTGGGAAGGGATGTGAAGGGTAAACAAAGGAGGAGGCTGCAATGCTTGGTAAGAAATGTACGCATTATCCTGCCCATGTAATTGTAACTCCTCTGTACAGTATGTTCACAATAAAATAAAATTAAATTAAAAAAAAAAGAATTGGGACTACATTTGAGAATTCTTTCATGTTCATACAGCTTTTATTAAAAGATCACAGTGTGCAGAGTCAAGCTAATAGACAACTGAATGTAAAGGCTATATTTGTTCTTACTCAAGGTTGGCACTCTACCACCTGAGCCACAGCTCCACTTCTGGCTTTGTGCTGGTTCTAAGACAGCTCCTACCTGAGCTGTCTTAGAACCAGCACAGCTCAGCCTCCTGAATAGCAAGGATTACAGGAATGAGGCACTGACACTTGACAAGCCAGATTTCATGAGGCCTGGAACTAAAACAACGTAAATGTCATTACTTGTTTTGAAAAGCAAGCATACTGAGTGGTATGAGTAGGTTTATTACATTAATAAAAAAAAGTAGGTCAGCTACTGGCAAGGATGCTCTTCATAGGCTCATTAAGTGCTGCACTAAAATTGTAAAATATTTTAGGCTCCCATCCACCATTAAAACAGAGTGTTAGAAGAAGTTGCCTGGGCCAACTGGATTTGAGGAGAAAATGTGAAACATTATTATATCCGGAATCCAAAAGAGACTCCAAGACATCCACTTAAAGGGGCTAGGAACTTTATTACCACCATGCGTGCAGCGACCACTTCTTACCACCAGGAATGTAGGAGAATGGCCTTGAGCTCAGGGTAGGATGCGTTTTTATAGGGGTACATTACACAGAGTTACATAGACGAGCCATGCAAGGCAGCTTTGGCACATTTTCATTGGTTATGGTTATATGACCTTTAAATTCACTTGTTCTTTATAGTAAATATCATACATAATAATTTGCAATAGGCCACTCATAGTGGGACCACTGGTGGTGGTCTTCAGTTGGTGGACTTAAGGCCCTATTACTGAGGCAAGCAAGCAACCAAGGTTACAGAAGCAAAACATTGCAAAAACAAATACCTTGAGTCATAGGAGCATAGGCAAAACATAATCCTGGCTTGGTCAGCATGAACAATACTACCAATGCTATTGACACTAATACAGACATTATTTTCATTATAAGCTCCTGACTAATAAAGCAACTCAGTGCAGCTGGTGATAAGCGTTGAGGTTGTCAGTAGCTTTCTGCAAAGCTACCAGCTTGGTAAACTTGACTGAGGGAGAGATGTTCTTTTGCTTTTAGCAAGGATGGAGAAGGGACGAAGGCTATCAGCCTTTGTCTGGGGTTTTTCTATACCAAGAGATTTTTCCCTTTGTCAATAATTCTGATTTCTGATTTCACATTTTTGTTCCCATGGATATTCTTTTCCCAAGGAAAAGAGGTTGAGGGAAGAGAGTAACTTTCCAATAGCAGGAGGGACGAAGGCTAGATAACAGGAAACTATCTGCCATGAATAGCAACTCAGATATTACATTCCCCCCTTCTGTTATGTACATTTCAAACCTTTGAAATATTTCATCTTTTTCTCTGGCCAGGGGTGTATGACAAGCCTGAGTATGTAGCATCATGAATTTAGAAACCTCAGGCAAGGGTAGGTGAGATCAGGCAAAAGAATGACAGTTAAACGGGTAGATGAGCAATGTTTGAGGTCTCATCCACCTCAGTGTTAGTCAGAGACATGGGCATCAGATGTGGCCTTGGTCTCCTCAGGCTCTCAGTAGGTCTTTTACAAAGATAAGCTCTATTTTAAAACTCAACCCACACTCACACCAACTTGTACTTACACTCACCATCCGCAACTTACTTGAACATTCTGGGTTTGTCTTAATTTTCTTTCTTTAGTAAACATTTAAGACACCGCTTACTTTCCAAATCCTTTCTAATCTAATGGAAACCATTTTCATGTTTCCTCAATTCTCTTTCCAAAGTCTTCCTTTATACTGTTTTATAAGCTCTTGTCTTATAAAATGCAACACACCCATCCCTTTTTCTCCCTGCTTCTTTAACTCATTAACAACTTGGTTCCTGCTCCTCCCTGCCCCACCCCCCCTTTTACATTTTCTTGAGCTTTTTTGTGGCTTGAGTTTCCACTTTTTTTGGGGGGCGGTGCTTATGAAACCAGGTTCACCCACAGGCTAACAATGAGAATGGCCAGTCTAGAGGGATTGCTGCTCCTACTCACACACAGAAAGAAACAGATTACTGACTACCTAAGGCTGGCCAGTGATGTTGTCCTTGCCCTCAGTATCCACTGTGGGAGTAGAGAGGATTGCTGGATATCATGGAAAGAATGTCCCACAAAAATCTTAATTTTAGCAGATCTGAAGCAGTCTTCCCCTGGGAAGCAGTCACGGGTGATGGAGTCAGACAGGAATCCAGTCCACTTTTACCATCCTGAAGGTGGTCAGGATAACAATGTAGATTTCCCTCCAGGTGACTGTTAGGCTTTTTTTTTGAACTTTACCCATTAGGGTGTGCAATAGCAGCAGCAGCAGAGTCTCTCAGTGGCCCCAAAGGACTGTCACACCTCATGCTAGGCTGCAAATTTCGACACACACTGATTAAGGATACATTATATAGTCTTGGCAGGCTGTAGCCCCACTGGTTTTTAAGACAGTTTAGACAATAGCCAGGCCAATTTACCAAGATGACAACTGTTTACTAACCAGATATTTTTGTAAAGACATAGGCTTGGTCTTGTAACCATCTCCAACAGGTGCAGTTTCCACACCTGCACACTTGTTATCACTATTTCTCATGCCTCTTTCTTTTATCTATCAGTTTTTCCAAAACTGACTCTGGACCCTTGATCTTAAAAGGTGGTTGATAGAGCCGGGCGCTGGTGGCTCACGCCTGTAATCCTAGCTACTCAGGAGGCTGAGATCTGAGGATCGCAGTTCAAAGCCAGCCCGGGCAGGAGAGACCATGAGATTCCTATCTCCAATAAACCACCAGAAAACTGGAAGTGGCACTGTAGCTCAAGTGGTAGAGCGCTCGCCTTGAGCTGAAGAGCTGAGGGACAGTGCCCAGGCCTGGAGTTCAAGCCCCATGACCGACACAAAAAAAAAAAACAAAAAAACTTTTAAGCCGGGCGCTGGTGGCTCACGCCTGTAATCCTAGCTACTCAGGAGGCTGAGATCTTAGGATCGCGGTTCAAAGCTAGCCCGGGCAAGAAAGACCGTGAGACTCCTATCTCCAATAAACCACCAGAAAACCGGAAGTGGCGCTGTAGCTCAAGTGGTAGAATGCTCGCCTTGAGCTGAAGAGCTGAGGGACAGCGCCCAGGCCCAGAGTTCAAGCCCCACTTCCGACAAAAAAAAAAAAAAAAAAAAGGCGGTTGATAGGTGAAGGTCCATCTTCTGTAACTTCAAGCTGACTCAGGGGCTTTGATCCTACCTAGCCAGGCTTTGATCCTAACCTTAGCTTATTTTACAAAGAGGTTACCAGGGTTAGATGCACTAAGAACAATATTTTAACTTTTCACAACTGCACAGACCTTTTGGGGAGCTAGGAAAGTATAACCTGTTTAGCCCTTTGGTTTGCAAAAGCATTTTTCTGGCTGCCTAAGGAAACTAATCTTTGTGATTCTAACAATACTTAAATTACCTATGCAGGCCTTTACACAGATCTCAATAGGGACACACTCTCAAGTTTACAAACTTTCTTTCCTGAACAGATGAATTTTATGTAGCTGGTGTCAGCTCAAAAGTTACTGCCAATTAGGGTTTTTGGCATAAACAGAGGGTTGGAATTTTAAATTATCTCCTCTTTTATTACCCACTATTATAGATGACTGGAAAGTTCCTGTCCAGTTATGAAGTAGACAGACAGGGATATGCTTACAAACTATTTTCCTATAACCTCCTGGCTCTGATCAATTTTTGAAGGACCGAGCACAAATGATTCTAGGATCTGACATTATTTCTGGCATCCAAGCAGTGGCTTACTGCCTCTAGATGCTCCCTCATTGCTTTTGTCCCATAAGTGTCTTCTCCATGCTGGGATAAATGCCCAATTGGCATTTTCCTTGGTTGGCCGCTGGACTTGAACTCTGGGCCTGAATGCTGTCCCTCAGCTCTCCGGCTCAAGGCTAGCACTCTGACACTTTGAGCCCCAACTCTGCTTGCTCTTTTAGCACTCTGCTGGCTGATTACAAGTGACAGTCTCACAGGGACCTTTCTCTGCCCAGGCAAACTTCGAACCACAGTTTCCAGATCAACGAGTCTTATAAAAGGCCACTTTACTCCAATTAAAAGAAATAAAGATGGTCATTAGAAATAGTTTTTTTTAAGCATGGTCTTACCTGGAACTGATTAGGGGCCAAAAGTTATATCTGACGAACTTTTAAAAATCCTCACTCCTTTTTGTGGCCCTGCTGGGAACTGTTACAAAAAACCTAAAAGAGCAAACTGAAACAACAATAAAACAATTATTTTGGTAATTCCAATTTTTCCTTTTTGCACTGAGACAAATGTTAAGAACAATTTTACTCCCAAACTTTATATCCAGGAATCCATTCCTAATTTTTTTCCTGGGGTTTGAACTTAGGGCACAGGAATTGTCCTTGAGCTTCTTTTGTTCAAAGCTAGCACACTACTACTTGAACCCTAGCACCACTTCTGTTTTTTTCTGTATATGTGGTACTGAGTAATCTAACTCAGGGCTTCATGCATACTAGGCAAGCACTTTACCACTAAGCCACCTTCCTATCCCATCTATTCCTAATTTTTTAAGCCTTTTATTAATCTCTGCTTTTTGAAAAACCCCTTGAAATCTTTTTTTTTTGGGGGGGGGGTCCGGTCATGGGGCCTGAACTCTGGGCCTGGGCACTGTCCCTCAGCTCTTCAGCTCAAGGCTAGCACTCATTTGAGCCAAAGCGCCACTTCCGGCTTTTTCTTTTTGCTTATGTGGTGCTGAGGAATCGAACCCAGGGCCTCATGCATGCAAGGCAAGCGCTCTACCACTGAGCCATCTTCCCAGCCCCAACCCCTTGAAATCTTGAGGGTAGGTACCACTCATTGACTCTTGGCTGCTTGTTTTAAAACAGATACATGTTAAAAACTTTGGAACTCAAATGACAATTTTCTTAATGCAAGAATCACCACCACTGTACCAAAGAGCTAGACTTAACACCTTTATACCTTTAAAAAAAACCAAACATATCCAATTGCAGAATATCATTGAAAGCAAATCACATTACAATCACAGATAAACCTTCTAACCCTCTTTTTAAGGCTTTTTCAATGTTAATACATCCAAGAGGCAGTTTTAGCAATACCAATCAGATCATCACATCACTCATTTTTACAATCACGTTTCCAGGGTCTACCTGCAAGGAAAAGGGACAGGACAACAGATAGGCGACTCAGCCCCTCCTATGGAATGGGCATGCACCCAATCCAACTATTCAGGGTTAGATGATCTGCCTTTGTGCCAGCTTTCCCTCTTCCACCAGGCGTGGACTCTCCCCGCCCCCCCCCCCCCGGGCCTGTTCCACCATCTGTGGACTCCCCCCAAGGGCCTGTCCCACCATTCATGACCGCTGAGCTGCGCTTCTGCCTGTTCACCCCTCACCTCTAAAGATAAGTCTTCTGTTGGCTTCTAAGTTTTTCTCTTGGTTCCTGAAAAAAAATACACTGTTTTAGACAGACAGAACAGGTAAAGCTTTAGACAGTGTTAAACAAACTTTTACATTTACATTTCTAATAGTTATCCCCAAATTTTAGTAGAGAGAACTATATCCCAAAAAGTCAATGTCTTTTTGTTAAGCCAGCTAACTTGATTACAGTATAAACAGCCTTTGCATTTTAAAATACCAAGTTTTAAAATGCAGAATTTTTTTATTTTCAAATTAAAGACTTCTTAGAAAGTCTTTTAATTAAAGTTCCTCTTTAAAACAATACTATAGCATTATCCTGCCCATGTAATTGTATCCCCTCTGTACAGTATGGTCACAAATAAAATGAAAAAAAAATAAAACAATACTATAATCCTTTAACACATTTGGCATCCAAACCTGAACTCATTCATTTTTTTTTTTACATCATGCTAACGATTTTCATCTTCAACACGTTCACACACACATTCACTCACACAAATCTTAAAGTGCACAAAAATGAAAATGTCTTACATTTTCCGTAATTTTTAGATAACAAAGATTTAAGAGAAGATTTCTTCTAAACAAAGTACCTTTGTTGAGCTTCATTTTCTCAGGGCTTACCTGTTTAGCAAGGCATTTGACCAATTCACCTTGTGAATACCTTCTGTTGGAGGAAGGCTGGGTGGGGGTCAACTGAAACTGAACAAGCCTGACTGTCTTTTATCCAACTTTGTTTACAAGAGCACTTTACAATTTTTTTTTTACTCTTAGGACCAGCCAAATGTCCGAGAGAGGCTCACAGCTGCCTATGCCCTCACCTCTGGCTGCCTCTGCTGGGAGACACAGCCTGAGGCTTGAAGGGAACCATACAAGTTCTGCAACCTTCCATGCCCTACCTCTTGACTGCTGCAACACAGGAACAAAACACAGCAGGTTTGTGACCAGGCCCAGGCAGAGCTGGAACTTTTATTCCCCCAGAGATGTCCAAATGAACAACAAAAATAACACAGATTCTAATAACTTGAATAATTGCCTGGGTTTTTTTTTTCAGAGAATGGTGAGTTCTGGTGTTTAGGGGACCTGATTTGGGTGACTGGGAATCCCCAAATAACTCTCCAAACCTAGAAGAGAAGGGTTAATTTAAAGGAGCTCTCCTGCAGCCAGTTTACATTAAGGCAGGGCCAATCCACTTAGCAGAGAGTACAGAGATGTCCTTGGGTAACACAGTACTCTTATGCCCTGGCTTTTTCCTGAAAAGAAGAAAAGTGATCTAAAAGCATTTCCAAAAGGGATGGATAAAGAAAGACACATTTCTGTAAAACAAAAGCAATCAGGTGGTCTCAGAATTGAACACTTGTTTCCTACTTTTCCTGCTTGGACCAAATAAGCCTTCCCCTTGGAATTTTGTTAACACCACAATGGAGACCTTGGTTTAAGGGAATTCTCCACCTCATCCGGAGATTTCCCCAACATCTGGGGTTGGTTTCACAGGACGTTCTCCACCTCATCCTGACATTTCTCCAAAGCTTGTGGTCCTCAGACATTTAGACAGAAATGACAAGCAAAACAGATACAGACAAGTGGCCACACAAACAAACCAAATGGTCAGACAGACATAAGCAAATGGTACAAGAAGATACCTCCAAAGACACATACAGAACAAATAAACAACGCAAGTGAGGCCAGGCTCCAGGTTAAGAACCCGAATCAGCTTCCCATGGGGCAAAGGCATCCCAATCTCCCCTGGGGCTGGGAGTTCTGCCACATATGGCCTCCCCTCTGCCCCTTCCACTACACCACGCCAGGCTTTCCCATTTCCCTCTAGAGGCTTTTAAGGCCAAAGATCCTGCCAGCATTGACTCAGGGAAAGGACTTGAACAGTCACAGCTATGCTTGCCCAGAGCAGAACAACAACTCTCTGCGGTCATCCCCTAGAAAGCGACCCGACCTGATGCCAGTCCAAATTCCCTGAGCTCAAGGCCTGGGGTCCTGGATCTCGCTGGGGTCTCCATTTATTATATCCCAGATCCAAAAGAGACTCCAAGACATCCAGTTAAAGGAGCTAGGAACTTTATTACCACCATGCGTGCAGCGACCACTTCTTACCACCAGGAATGTAGGAGAATGGCCTTAGCTCGGGGTAGGATGCATTTTTATAGGGGTACATTACATAGAGGTACATAGATGAGCCATGCAAGGCAGGTTTGGCACATTTTTATTGGTTACAGTTATATGACCTTTAAATTCATTTGTTCTTTATGGTAAATATCATACATAATAATTTGCAATAAGCCACTCATAGTGGGACCACTCAGCGGTGGTCTTCAGTTGGTGGGCTTAAGGCCCTGTTACTGAGGCAAGCAAGCAAGCAACCAAGGTTACAGAAGCAAAACATTGCAAAAACAAATACCTTGAGTCACAGGAGCATAGGCAAAACATAATCCTGGCTTGGTCAGCATGAACAATACTACCAATGCTATTGACACTAATACAGACATTATTTTCATTATAAGCTCCTGACTAATACAGCAACCAATGCAGCTGGTAATAGAGCCTCAAAGTTGTCAGTAGCCTTCTACAAAGCTACCAGCTTGGTTAACTTGACTGAAGGAGAGATGTTCTTTTCTTTTTACCAAGGATGGAGAAAGGACAAAGGCTAACTGACTTCATCCTTGCTTTTACCTTTTCTTTACCAAGAGATTTTTCCCTTTATCAATAATTTTGTTCTGATTTCTGATTTCACATTTTTGTTCCCATGTATATTCTTTTTCCAAGGAAAAGGAGGTTGAGGAGAGAGAATAAATTTCCAACAGCAGGAGGGACTGAGGCCAGACAATAGGAGGTCCAACTTTCTGCCATGAATATCAACTCAATTATGACAACATGAGGAAGAATTGGAAACTGGTGCAGCCATAGGTGAGCTCACATTTCTCTGGCTGAGTTTCTCCCCAATATTTGCTTTTGGCTCATGTGCTTTTGGCTCCTGAAAGTATTTATTACATGTATATGGAGACTTTGGAAACCATTGGGATGTATAGCCATCTTCCTCTGAATATTGATTTTTTTTCATGCTCTCATATTGGGGCTTGAACTCAGGGCCTCACATTGGTTTTTGTTGTTGTTGCTTTCTCTTTTGTTCTTAAAGCTGACCCTCTATCACATAAACCATAGCTCTAGTAACATCAATTTATTTTAAATGATTTACAATGAATACATCTGCTCTGTTCCTGCAAAAGGCAGTCTTGTTGGTTGTCCCAATAGGAATTGGAAGGCCAATGCAACTTGTAAGCCATCAGATTAAGAGAGCCCTGGGTTCAAGCCTTAGTATTGGTACACACACACACACACACACACACACACACACACACACACACACACACACACACACACACACATGAATTGTTTAATTCATGTCCCCAATAACACACTAAATCTATTTAATACTAGTAACCTCAACTTCCTTAAGTTTGCATGACACTTTATAGTTTTATAAAGTACACATGCTTCCCTTATCCAATCCATCCTCAAAGCCTTCACTGTTGGTGCTCTTGCTGTCACCTATGGCTCCAGTTACCTCCTTCTGGCCATAGCAGGCCTTCGTGCTGCGCCATCCATTTCCCAGGAGTTAGCCAGGCATGGAACTAATCTGTTTTGCCCCTAGCATGAACCACCTTTGTGAGAAAGCCTGATCCTTGTCTTGTTTTGACTATTTTCCTTAGGGATACCTGGAAATAAATTCTTTCTTCACTTGTTGGGTTTTATAGCATATGACTATCCCTAAGAAGGGGATTGTCACAGTCTTTGATCACCATTTTGTCTCCTAGAAATAACAGCCTTATATTCTGGATTGAAACCTACTATGATTCGAGCATTCCCTGCCAATGGCTCACTATTTTTGGCCTATGAATACAGCAGGAAGTTGATGATGAGCCAGTTGGAAGCCTACTGAAGTGTCCTGGTGGGTTCTGGATCCAAGCACAGGCATTTAAGAACTACTGTTCATCTCAGGGTTTCATGGAGTATGGTAACAATGTGGAATTACTTTCATTTATGGACGATTTTGCTCATCACCTCCCTTCTTGTACCCTATATCTTAAAACTTTATGGCAGAGCCTCTATTTTACATAATATAACTTGTGTCCATGATTGTACTACAAGAGAAAACTTGCTGCTTTTGTTGTCCTTGATGAAATAAACATCTGGCTAGTAGCCTTATGCACTTAACTTGAAAGGCCAAATATAATTCTGCCAGGGCATGATTTTTGCATAAAGCTACATAATATACACATGCACTTCGTATGGTTATGTACTGATAGAAACACCATTTGCTCAGTGTTTCATTGCAAGTAAAAATAGCAGAAACAAAATGAACAAATGAACAGAACAAATAAACAAAAAATGTTATGATACACAGAGGGATTTTAAGATTAAGACTTTAATCACATCGAAGTCTGGAACTTCAAAGTTGCAGTTCCTACAGCAACAGTGACTGGGCTTCAATGTGAGCAGGCATGTCAGTCTCTGCTGAAAGAACTTGATATGTGTGTGGACAGCGTGCACCAGTCACAGGTGCTATGAGTTTGAATTTCCTGACTCTGACTTGGTTAACCTTGGCTAATGGTTATGAGGTGCTGGCATCTGCTGTGTTTAAAGCTGGTGTCCAAAGAGGGGAGCACATTCAGGTGACATGAATAACCACAGTGGAGCACCTCACCAACTACATGGTACCCCCAGCTTTTCTATTATATCTCCTCCACAGGAGTAAAAGATCGGTCTCATTAGATTAAAATAGCTTTTTCTAAAAAAAAAAAAATGAAAAGGTTTAACAGGCAGAAGAGAAAGTAAATCTCACTTCAACGAGAAAAAAAGGAGTTTAAAAACAAAACACAACAATTAGCATCTAATCCAGCACTTTTGCTGTTACCTTTTCTCTACCTTGCAACATACTAAGTTTCCAAAGGTATTTCCTGGCAGTCCTAGTTCCTGGTTTCAGTGGCCTTTCTGAACGAATAAGAATAGAGTTCAATATGTGGACAACTATTCCAAAAGTCCCAAGGAACTAAAGTGGTACTACTGGCTCTGTGCAAGTCCACCCAGTCTTGCACATTTTACTTGAAAAGCCAAAATCTTCTGTGTGCTTGGTCTACTGTCCCCAACTCCATCCAGTGCATGGAATTTTGAGGTTAGATAATCACCAGGATTGTACCAATCGGAAGGCAGGGATTGGGATGCTCACTTACTCCTCATTTCAAAGCATGATCACACTACATCATAACCCCAAATTTAATCACTTGAACATACTACCCAGAGAGCAGTACACAACAAGGTTCCTGGAATTATAACTGGCAAGAAAATGTAATCAGCGCCTAACTCAGTGTTGTTGACTCTTAGACACAGTGAAGAGTAAAGCACATGTCTTCGTGTAGGTTTTGTTTTCAGAATGATATTAGAAGTTTCTTAATGCTGCACAGTGAGAGCCAGACTCTGTGTCTCACAGAGAAGCACAGCTCAGCAATACCTATCCTAGCTCGTGAGCAAGCATCTACCACCCCTGCCATTAAAGAAAACAAAGTCAAGACTGGGAGCAAGGAAAGCAGCACCAGAGAGCACAGGGCCCCTCTCAACTCATTGTTAAGTTTGAACTGTATGTGAAATAAGGCCAGTTATTTAACATATTTTTCCTGGGAAGCTTGGCCTCTCCTGCCTTGAAATCCATGAGCACTCCCAGTGTGAAGTTGTCTCCTATACTCCAGAGACATGTATGGCTGGAAAATTTTTTTTAAAAGCTGATGTTTCAGTGACCTTCCTCCATCCTCCATCACCCCAGTCAGACCAAGAGGCTTACGGTGAACACAGGTGCAAGTAAAGTACATTCAGGGAACCACAGATCCTGAGGACGTACTCTGTCCTGAGTTGATGAAATGAACAGATGATGCTTGTCTTTGTGAAGACAAATATCAATGAACAAAACAAAAAATGAAGCAGAGAAGAAGACAGTACAGGCATACACTGAAGAGGAGGCAGTACAGTGTATAACCAACAGTGATCAGGGATGACGGTACTGAAGGTGACATCTGAGTAAGGGAGGTAAGGTAAAGGAGGTCAGCCAAGCCATGTTCCAAATGGAAGTAAAGGATATTGTCAAAGTCCTGAGTCAGGAAGCTGCTTGGCCTGAAAAGAGATGAATGTGACAGGAAAGACACCTGTAGGCCAACAGAAGCGCTCTTAGTTATGTTTGTAATCCAGGCATCAGGAACAGGTCTAAAGCAGGGAATCTCTTTGGCCCTACTGAGGAAAGCCTGTAGGAAAGCCTGTCAAGAGATGCACCAATCACCAAGGTAGCAATTACAGAGGCATGGAGCAAGGGCAGCTTGAGAAGAGGTGAGACATGGAGGAATCTAGACATACAGTCTGTGCCACATAATACTGCTTGGGTGAATGACACGAGGGTGGTCTCCCCTAAGGTTATATGACCCAGTGAGATCACAGTAGTATTAGCTTATGTTAAGTACATTCTGATGTTCCTACAATGATGAAACTGTCTAAAGATACCATATTTCAGAATATCACTTATTGCTATATTGAAAATGTAAGATGACTAAGAGTTTGTTGATTAATCAGATGTGGGAAAGAAAAAGGAAAAAATGAAAAATATTTCCAGTAATTTGACAAAATATTACTGACAAGCAAATTTCTTAAGATGAGACAAGAATACTGTACAAGCTTGTACAACAAAAAAATAAAAGAAGAGCAGCCTGCAGGAGGGCTAATGTTAAAAGAAGTATAAAAAGGACAGAAAAAAAAACAATAGAAAAAATAGAGCTAGGAGTGTAGCTCAGTAGTAGAGTACTTACCTAGCATGCAAGCAACAAAAGGAAATAAAAAAGTAAAGAACCAGGTACCTCTAGAAATTCTGTAGAGGAATATGAGTGTTAAAGATGAGTTCATGAGTCTACTAGAAGGGTGGAAAAGGACTTCACATGAAGAGGTGAAGCCATTGGCAAAACACACACTGGGAAGAATAAGATGTCTACCAGCAAACTTACAGAAAAGAATAACAGAGAAGGTAGGATGTGAAGGCATGCCAAGCAACAGTAAATCTAAGATATGGAGCAGCATAGCTCTCACATACACTCCTGGCCAGCCTCCCTCCTTCACCAGTAAAACAGAAATCCACATGCAACATGCCTGCCAAAATGACAAATCTTCTGTTCTAGATATCCCTTCCACATCAGTTCAAGATTCATAAACATACTGTGTGTGTGTATATATATATATATATATATATATATATATATATATATATATATATAATATAGAGAGAGAATATATAGACTATATAGAATACCAATTCAGAAAAAATATCTGCTCATATCTTCTTTCCAGATCCCAAAGACTATGTTTCATGTTGTAGTAAGTGGGATTTAAGTGCATTAAGTATATTAAGTGGTGTTTGGTCCCCAGCATCTAGAACAAACAACAAACCCCTACTGGCATTTATTCACCTTTTCTTCTAGTAAGTCTTCCTATAGTTAGTAGTTTTATTTCTTTTGGTTTGTTTGGAGTTTTTTTGTGCTATTATTGTGGCTTGAACTCAGGGCCTGGACACTGTCCCTTCACTTTTTTGGCTTAAGGCTGATGCTCTACAACCTACCTGACCTACAGTTCCCCTCTTGACCTTTCGGTGGTTAACTGGAGATAAGAGTCTCAATAGATTTTTTTTTCCTGCCCAAGCCAGCTTCAAACAGTAATCCTAAGGTTTAAGCCTCCTGAGTATCTAGGATACAGGCGTTAGATACTGTTGTCCAGCTCCTAACAGTATTTAAAAAACAAAAATATAGCTGGGTGCCAATGGTTCACACCTATAATCCTAACTGCTCAGGAGACTGAGATCTCAGGATCATAATTCCAAGCCAACACAAGCAGAAAAGTCCATGAGACTTTTATCTACAACAAGCTACCAAAAAGCTGTGGCTCAAGCCTTGAGCAAAAGACATTTAAGGACAGGGCCCAGGCACAGAGTTCAGGCACCAGAACTGGCACCAAACAATAAAAATTAAATTCTTAAAAAATAAACTACAGGGACTGGGAATGTGGCTCAGTGGTAGAGTGCATGAGGCCCTGTGTTGGATTCCTCAGCACCATGTGAACAGAAAAGCTGGATGTGGCACCATGTGTAAAGTGGTAGAGCGCTTGCCTGCAGCTGAAGAGCTGAGGGATAGTGCCAAGGCCCAAAGTTCAAGCCCCACAACCACCAAAAAAACTACATGGGCATAGCTCAGGTGGTAGAGCTCCTACATAACAAATATAAGGCCTTGAATTCATCCCCAGTATGCCTCCCTCCCAAAACAAGTAAGCTATAAAGGGAAAGAGGAAAAATAGAAGCAAAACCTTTTTCCTGAAAAATATTAGCCATTATATTGAGATGCATTTCTCCCATAAAAATAGGCAGGCATTGTGATGCACATGTATAATCACCAGCATGAGTTAGTGACAGCAGGAACTCATTTGTGGCCAGCCTGAGCTGCATAATGACACTCTCTCTCAAAAACTCAAAGTGGGCAGGAGTAAACAATGACACAGACATAACAGTTTATATATTTATTCATTGGTAGAATATTCTATAAACAAAAAATAATTTGCTCAAAAGTGATAAAGGGGGCCATGTGGGATATTAGCTATTATGATTGCTGGCTATTATATATCACTCATTCCTAGGAACATACAGTTACTGTGCTACAGGAACTTCATTTTTAATAAACATTACTACAACACCCAAAAATGATTTACGACATCTCAAAATTGTGCCAAAGAACACCACCACCTGTCGGGTTTTCAGTGGCTCACGCCTGTAATCCTAGCTACTCAGGACACTGGGAGCTGAGGATCACAGTTCCAAGCCACACCCAGGCAGAAAAGTCACCATGAAATTCATCTCCAATTAACCACCAGAAAACCGGAACTGGAGTTGCGGTACAAAATGGTAGAGAGCCAGCCTTGAGTGAAAAAGTTCAGGGACCAATGTCCAGGTCCAGAGTTCAAGCCCAACAATCCACCAAACAAAACACCACCAAACACCAAATATCAATTGCCAGGTATTTCAAACTTGAAATACCTATAACAGTTCTGATTCATATCATACTATGAGAATGGGACTAATGGGGACAAGAGAAAATCCTACAGTCAAGGTACCCATCTTATCATAAATTAAATGGTTATTAGACAAGCAACACTGCAAGGGAATTAATACACAGGAGTTTTGCTGGGTTTTTAAAAAAATATTTACTTAAAACTTTTTTCAATATAAACCTATAGAAAGTTCCAAAAACATTACAGAACTCTACACACCCTTAACCAAGATAGTATCAATATAATACTAAGTAGATTACAGGCTTATAAAGACCTATACAGTCATAGCATAGGTATAGATTCACATCCTCAACACTACAATCAAGATACAAGACAATCCCATCTGCACAAATGAGCTCCTTGTGTCTTACAAATGCTGCACCCTACCTAGTCACTGTACCTAGCAACCACTAATTTTGTTCATTTAACTTTGACATTTTAGTTATACAAATGTGATCACACAGTATATAACCTTTGAGACTTTTTTGTTAAACTCACCAAAATACCCCCAAGGTCTCTCTAAGTTGTATTTATTAAGAGTCTCTTCCTTTTCCACACAGAGCAGCCGTCCATGAGAATGCTGATTTGTTTAGCCATTTACCCATTACAAGACATCTGGTTTGTTTCCAGTTTAGGACTTCTACAAATAAAAATTCCATGAAGCTGTACAGATTTTTAGTACCAAAACTGGTTTACATTTGTCTGATGTAATGTTCAGAAGTGCAACTGCTGGGTTTCAGAGTAACCATGTTTAACTTCATAGAGATATTTCCAAACTCTTCTCCAGTGTAGATATACTATTTTACATTACTATCATCAATAGATGAGAAACCATTGTGAATCCTCAATAACACTTGGTATTTTCATTATCTTCCCATTAACCATTCTGATAAATGTGTTAAGCCGTATTTCTTTGTGGTTTTAATTTGAATTCCCTATGACTTATGAAGTGCAGCATCTTTTCAGTCCTCACTTGCTATTCATATTTTCTTTTCAGTGACATACCTATTAAATTCTTGCACATTTTCTAATTAAAGTTTAATTAGAAAGTTTTCAACATGCTGTTTTCCATGCTGATGAGACACTACACTGTTCGCAAATAATTTCTAAATATGTAGCTTGTGTTTAAAATTGTTTTTGCAGAACAAAACATTTTGACTTTGATGAAGTCAAATACCAAGTTTTTCTTCTTATACACTGTGCTTTTGAAGTCCAAAAAACATTGAAAATAATTTCCCCAGGATCTTTTCCTAATTTTTTTTTTTTTTTTTTTTTTACAATTTTACATCTTGTACTTAAATCCATGATAAATTCTGAGAACTTTTATAGAGATGTAAAATTTAGGTTGAAGATTTGGAGCTTTGACCTGTGGATACCAATTGCTTCAGCCTCTTTGTGTGCATCTTTTTTCCTTCTAGTTCCACGTTACTGCCGATACAATTCTGATGACTTCTGGCTTTTTTGGGAAGTCTTTGAAAATGCATCCTCCATATGGTAATTGCATATTGGGTACCAACTTTTTTTATTTTAGAGAAGAAAGTTTTTCCATAAGCTTTTTCTTCTCTTGGGTCAACTCCTGCAAAAACTCTTGGTTTTGCTCGACTCTGATCGCTGACAACAGACACCTGACCACACACATGATCCACATAAACAGAGACTGCAGGTCCTGGTTACTGAGACCTGATCAGGAAGAAGGCACTTCCTCTTAGAGGAGGCCGGTTCTTCCTCCCGCAGGGTCTTGGGCAGGAGCATCAGCGATTCGAGGCACGAGGTTCCATATGAGTCAGAACATGGACTCTCTCATACTCTGAGCTCCTTGGGGCGCGGGCGGATTGGAAGCAGGTGTAAGCTATGGCCAGTAGTCGTGTTTTTATCCTCCACGAAACAGGAGACGATAATCCCAACGAAGCCTGGAGCCAGCACCTGGTGGGCAGCCTGGGCGCGCACATCAACGTGGGACGGCCGGACAGCGAGGGGAGGGTAGGAGGGCACCAGCCCACCACTCGCGTGGGGCACCGGAGAGCACCGCCAAGGCCGCAGACAGCGGTTCGGGGAGGTCTCCACCCGGGCCTTCTTCCCATCCCACTCCGCAAGATGACGATGGGGAGAATGTGGACGGCTCGGCCGACTGGGCCTTCACAGCCACTGCGCCCATCTCCTCTCCTGTACTTGCAACACTGGAGTTACTCCCCTCCTCCTCCTCCGGCACCCCAAAACACAGGCCCACCGCCTCCTCCTTATCGGTGCTCAGCGCATGGCTGAGACAAGCCAGGAAAACGCCGGAACCGCCATCTTGCCCACACTGCTCTGGTGCGCGCCTCCGCACCCTCTGACCAACCCCGAGCCAACCAGTCCCACATCCCGGCCTTCCCCTTGCGTATGCGCACTTACGCAGGTACGCATGCGTGCAGGCGGGCGCTCAGTCTTCTGGGACACCGCTCCAGGCCCCCACCCCCACTGACCCCCCACCAAGGAAAGATTTATGCCTTACAGCTCTTGTCCAGTCAATTACAAAAGTTTCAAATACTGCCTGAAAATAAAGTCCAGGTGAAGAGCGTCCGGGGGTACATGACTATAATCCCAGGATGCCGATCACTGGCTTCCAGGCTAGCCTGAGCCACGTGTAAGACTATTTCAAAAACATGACAGATATGGCCTGCGGCGGTGGTTCCGACCTGTAATCCTAGCTACCCAGAAAGCTGAGATCCAGAGCATGGTTCAAACCCAGACCAGGCAGACAAGTCCCCGTGAGATTCTTATCCCTAATTATTCAAAAACTGGAGTAGGTGCTGTGCCTCAAGTGGTAGAGAGCTAGCCTTGAGCACAAAGATGCTCAGGGACAATGCTCATGCCTTGAATTCAAGCACACAACCGCCCCAAAAAAATAACAAAAAAGACAGGATAGTGAGAGGAGGTATGTGCATACAGTCTAGTACTTTGTTTTGTCATTAACAAGGAAAGGAATAAATTATCTTTAAGTAGTCGTACAAAGGGGTTTCAATTCAACAAATCTGTTTATAAATACAATTCATCTTGATCAATGTCACCTCTTCCATTGTTCTTCATCTTTCATAACCCCACACATATTTTCAAGTTGTATGGTTCCATTATTTTCATGAATGTATCATTGAATATAATGAAGGTATCTACCCATTCTAGTACAGAGTTTTGACTGGCCCATTTCAGTGTGTAGTATGAATTTAGGATATTGATAGTTATTTATTACGAACTAGAACTAATATTCTCTCACATTTTTTAGTACAATAACCATTAGTATACTGTTGTATCACCAGCTAAAAAAATAATTCATGGAATCACTTTTCTCTAATATAGTATCCACAACTTATACTGCATGCATGCAGTTTCCAATGCCAACAGACTGCTTTCCTAGCAAATTCTAAATACTTTTATTTAGTAATTATCCCAGTTTTTTTTTTTTTGCCACTGACACTGAAGATAGCAAGAACAAAAGACATGTATATGTAGCTTGGTGGGGGAAAAACAGATAGAAAACTGCTTTTTGTAAGTTTCAAGTCTCAACCAGCTTAAATGCAATTAAAGAGTCTAACTTATATAAAAGGAAGTGGCTATATGTTGTATGGAAATTTTACATAAAGCAACAGTCACTTCAACATATTTTAATATAAGAAAGTGAAAGACCTCTATAATGAAAACTAAAAGGTTGAAGGAATTAAAGAAAGCACCAGAAAATGAAAAGACTTCCCAGACTGGAAGATTATCATAAAAATACCTAAACTACCAAAAGCAATACACAAATTCAATGTAAATCCCATCCAAATCTTAATGCAGACACAAAATCCCTTGCAGAAACAAAAAGAAGCCCTAAGATTCATATGGAAACATCAAAGATCCCAAATAACAAAGTAATCCTGGGCAATGCTGGAGGAATCAAAGTACTGAACTTCAAATTATATTACAGGAACTATACGTAACAAAAACTGCATGGTACCCAAAGACCAATGGAACAATTCAAAGACAGAAATAACTGCGCACACCTACTGCCTTGTAATTTTTGGCCAAATGAGGAAAAAAAAGTACTTCAAGAACATACAACCTTTAAACATACAGTGTCAGAAAACTATTACAAGAAAACACAGGGAAAAACCTGGAAGACATAGGTATAGGGAACTATTTTCTAAGCAGGACTCCAATGCCCAAGAACTTAAGAGCAAAAACTATGGGCCTGACTCCAATTAAACAGTTTTTGCATATCAAAGGAAACATTTACCACAACCAAGAGGCAGCAACCCTTGGAATGGGAGAGGTCTTCACAGATACTGTTCAACAAATACCTTTAGCAGATGTTCTCTACTGAATATATTCAACAGATGGGAAGATTAATATCCAAAATATACAAAGAGCTAAAAAGTAAACACTAAACAAATAATCCAATTAATAAATGAACAAATGAATTGAAGGGACAATTCTCAAAGGAAGAAACATAAGCAGCCAATAAATAAATACATGAAGGGATGTTTGACATCCTTAGCCATAAAATAATACAAATGAAAACTATATTGAGATTCCATCTCACTCCAGTCATAAGGGCAATCATCAAGGAAACAATCAATATTGGTAATGACACGGGAGAAAGGAAGTATGGACGGCCCCTCTCCCATTGTTGATAGGAATGTAAACTAGTGTAACAACTATAGAAATCAGTATGGAGGTTCCTCAAAATACTAACAGAAGACGCTATACAAAAGGAAATGTATTCATTACCTGACTCATGTAATTGTAATCCCTCTGTACATCACCTCTATAACAATAAAGCAAATTAATTATTTTTTAAAAATACTAAAAATTAGACCACATTTTCCCTTGCTGTACTTGAGTAATCCAAAATATTGTAAATCAACACACAAGAGAGATACCTGCACACCCAAGTACATTGTGCCACTGTTCACAATAATAGCAGAGCTATACAATCAGCCTAGGTGACCCAAAAATCAATGAATGGGTAAATATAGACCATGAAGTATTATTCACCCACAAAGAATGAAATTATGTCATTTGCAGAAAAATGGGTGGAACTGTAGACCATGTTCAAATAACCCAAACTCAGCTAAATATAACTATGTAAAAAATAAAATATGTAACTTGTGAGTGGGTGGATGGGTATGGAAATAGGGGAGGGATTAACACTGGAAGGGGTAACATGGTCAAGAAGCTTTGTACTCCTAACTTGTGAGTGGGTGGATGGGTATGGAAATAGGGGAGGGATAACACTGGAAGGGGTAACATGGTCAAGAAGCTTTGTACTCATAACCTGATTTATGGAACTGTAATCTCTTCATACAGCTACTTAACAATAGCAAAATTTTTAAAATAAAACATTTTAAAGCTACATATAGCCTGTGTTCATTCATATGTAGAATCTAGACCTAAAAAAATGATGATAATGATGATGATGATGATGATGATGATGATAATGCTGATGATGATTACCACATCAGTATAAAAGGAGTATTTGTCTGGGAAGGGGTCAGCAGGGGGGGTAAGAAGGTAAAAGGTATTTGGAGATAAAGAGAATCAAAGTACATAATACAATGAAACCCAGTGAACACCCAGTGAACCCAGAGAGAAGAAGAAAGACAGAGAGAGGGGGTAAATTTGTTCCAAGTACACTGTACATACCTATGCAGATTGAAACCCTTTAATATTATGCATGTAGTCTAGTAATACTAAAATATAACAAGGAAATAATTAAAGAAAATGCAAAAGAAAAATTTTTTAAAGCAGCTGTGATTTAATTTAGCTACCAGCTTACCCATTACCATTTGTAGACATACCTTAGGTACATATATTGTCAACAGCAAGAATACGTGCTAATCCCTATTTTACAGATGTTGAAAATGACATAGCAAAGTTTTCATAAAATATGTGTCCAAGGACACATATTTTAATTTTTGTTACCTTAAAAAATTTTTAAGAAAAAAAATCTAAAAGAAAAAATGCCTGCTATGTGGCACATTCTATTAAGACAGAGTAAGATGAGAAGAAATCCTAGCCAAGTGACATTTCAGGAAATAGACTATATTTCTGACTGATCCCATTTCTCAAAACACAGCAAAAAAAAAATCTTTGAAGGATGTGATAGTCCCAAATCTCCTGACAAAGAAACCAAATAAGAGTACTGGTCTCAAGCATGTGACAACAATTATTAATGAACAGTTTACAAAACTGAAAACTTAATAGCACCTAACTCCATTCTACCTGTAAAAGAGCTTGTGTCCCAGACACACCCTGACATGTAAATGTTCTCTGCTCATTCTTAGCAAAAGAAAAGTGTAAAGACACATTGCAGAACAGAATTCTATGCCAGTGGAAATCCCTACATTATCTTGCTCCTACAATCCTGTGTGGAAGTATTCAGAAGTGACCTTTTGTGGTTAGTGAACATAGAAACATCTAGACTACAAAACAAAGATGAAAAACTCCTCCAATACCTCTCTTCAGGGCTTGTCCTCCAATGAAGGTTGCAGTTAGCCATGAACTTTCCTAAACTGCATCCACCAGACTCTACCCTAGGATACCATCCTCAACTTTTCCAAGCAACAGGCAAAAACTTTCCTTCATCTAAGGCTAGTAAAATGTGATGCAGGGCGATTCCACAGGCACCTGCCTTCCATGTGAGAAATTTCAACCTGGCCACAAGATCCACAACAGAAATTCCCTCTTCTTGATTTTTTTTTTTTTTTTGTTGGTCATGGGGCTTGAACTCTGGGCCTGGGCGCTGTCCCTCAGCTCTTCAGCTCAAGGTGAGCGCTCTACCACTTGAGCTACAGCGCCACTTCCAAATTCCCTCTTCTTATCTAAACATAGCACCAGCGCTGCCATACATAATATTCCTAGACATGAAAGAGTTTTCTCGCTTTTCTTTATATATCCTGCCCCTTTCTTCCTTCATTCCCTATTTCATGATCACCAGAGCCCTGCAATCACTATGGCTTCTGCAACTCAGCCACAGCCAAGCTATTTCAGCCAATGCTTCCTCCCATGCAGCTTCCACTGACCTAGGGCCTCACAGGATCAAAGCACAAGGCCACTCCAAAGATTCTCCTCCCCACTTCTCAGATCTATCTCATTCAAACCAGCTCCTCCTCAAATCCAGGTGGATCATGTTCACAAGAGCCCACCTGAATTCTTCCAAGTTGTCACTGGCATGAAAAAATGGTTGAAAAGCTAACAACTGGTTCAAATCAAAGGCAATTCAAGAAAGGTAATGCTTAAATGTACTGTGTGATCCTCAGCTGGATTCTGTATCAGGAGAACAAAGCTGCTTTTAATCAAGGACATTACTGAGAAGCCAATGAAGTTGAAACATGAATAGCAATCCTATATTCACAATCAATTTCTTGAATGTGACAGAAATACTTTGGGTCCTGCTCCTGTTTTTTTTATTTTTTAAAAAGTTTTTTATTGTGGAAATATCGTACAGAGGGGTTACAATTACATGAGCAAGGTAATAAGTATATTGCTTATCAAGCATTGTTGCCTTCTCCTTTGTTTTTCCACTACCATCCCTGCCCTCCCATCTCCACGACTACACTCCCCCTCCAACAAAGTTGTAAAGTTCGTTTTTCAACATAGCATTTTGCCCATCTCATTGTTGTTGCCATGGGTCCACCTGTATCCCTATTTAAACAATTTGGTCTTTTTTTTCCTTCTCCTCCCCAAATATACCAACATCAAATACAGTGAAAACGGGGGTTATACCATGGGAGGGATATACAAAGCAACAATACAATCACCTTATAAATATGTTAGAAATAATAGCAAGAAAGAAAAAAACACTTGTGTCCCTATCTTGGGGTTCATTTTGCCTAACATCATCTTATCAGACCTTTTCCGCTTGTCTCAGACATATACTAGATATTGCAAATAAGGGAAACCATAGAACCTATGTTTCTTTGGGCCTGGCTTACTTCACTTCATATAATTTTTTCCAAGTCTTTCCATTTCCTAACAAATGGGGCAATGTCATTCTTTCTGATGGAGGCACAGAATTCCATTGTGTATATATACCACATTTTCTTGATCCATTCATCTACTAAGGGGCATCTGGGTTGGTTCCCTATCTTAGCTATGGTAAATAATGCTGCAATAAACATAGCTGTGCTGGTAGCAAGCAATTCAGTCACACAGATTACAGAAAAACCTCCCAGCAAAATAGTACTCAAGAAGCTTCCCCATTGACTGTATGTAAATCTAATGATAGCCTGCATAGCCACCCACCCTAAGAGAAAACTTTCCCATTAGGTTTAGAGATGCATCATCTTAGTAATCTATTAATTCTACCAGATCCTCCCCTCACCCTCTTCCCTTTTCTTCCCTGTCCTGCTGCCTCACCAGGGACAACTGAAGCTGACACTAAGCCCCCACCACTGTACAAACTGATGATCCTGCACACACTGGCCCACAGCAAGTCATGAATCCACACCATCTCTGACACAGAATTATAGCAACAATGTAAGTATCTAAATGTTGTTTATGCAATCCTACACTTAAGGTTACATGGATCAAGAAAATGTGGTATATATACACAATGGAATTCTGTGCCTCCATCAGAAAGAATGACATTACCCCATTTGTTAGGAAATGGAAAGACTTGGAAAAAATTATAGTAAGTGAAGTAAGCCAGGCCCAAACAAACACAGGTCCCATGGTTTCCCTTATTTGCAATAACTAGTATATGTCTGAGTCAAGCAGAAAAGGTCAGATGTTAGGGAAATGAACCCTAAGATATGTATTCAAATGTTTTTTTTTCTTTCATGTGATTGCTTCTAACACATTTATAAGATTATTTCTTTGTTGCTTTGTATGTCCCTCCCCCACGGTATAACCCCTGCTTTCACAGTATTTGATGCTGGTATAATTTGTGGAGGGAAAGGGAAAAAACAAATTGTTTAAATAGGGGTACAGGTGGTCCCACTGCAACAATGAGATATACAAGACTTATGTTGAAAAATGAACTTTACAACTTTGGTTGGGGGAGGGGAGGAGATGAGAGGACAGGGATGGTAAGGGGAAGCAAATGAGGAGGCTACAATGCTTGATAAGAAATGTACTCATTTCCTTGCTCATGTAATTGTAACTCCTCTGTATGGTATTTTCACAATTAAAAAAACTTATTAATTAAAAAAATAAACTTACAGGGTTAATTAAAGGTTTTTCCCCCCTACAGTTACAAAATACAATCACTGAAGATCCTTCCCTTTCCCAGTAAAGCCAGGTTTATTTAGCTGCTTTCAAAACTTTAACTGAGCAAACCAGCAAGGAAATTTCCTCACAAGCAGAGCCAAGATAGTTCTGTAACAACTTCAAGATGGAGGGAATCATAGTTGTAAACAGAAAAACTTGAAGGTTTTTCCCCTCTCAAATAGGATGCATATCCAGGCGCCAGTGGCTCATGCCTGTAATCCTAGCTACTCAGGAAGCTGAGATCTGAGGATGGTGTTTCAAAACCAGCCCAGGCAGGGCTGGGAAGGTGGCTCGGTGGTACGTGCTCATCTTGCATGCATGAGGCCCAGGGTTCCATTCCTCAGCACCACATAAGCAGAAAAAGCTGGAAGTAGCACTGTGGGTCAAGTGGTAAACTGCTAGCCTTGACCTGAAGAGCTGACAGACAGTGCCCAGGCCGAGAGTTCAAGCCCCATGTCCGACAAAACAAAAAACAAATGAAAGAAGAAAACCAGCCCAGGCAGAAAAGTCCCAATGAGACTCTTATCTCCAATTAACCACTCAAAAACCAGATGTGATGCTGTGGCTCAAGTGGCACAGCACTGGCTTTGAGCACAAAAACACTCAAGGAAGAGTGCCCAGGTCCTGAGTTCAAGCCTCACAACTGACAAAAAGAGATACTTATCAAATTTCTGGTATAATAAAAGCAGAGATTTGCAAAAGCATGACCTATTTTCCAGATTGGTGAGGAACAGCAACTAAGAAAAACCTCCTGAGCCATTATGTCTTTCATCAAAGAAAAGAGAACACAAGGAGAAATGGGCTACCTACCCCTCTCCTCCTACCCTCCACTCAGCTTCACTGTGATCACATAGCAGCTGGGCAATGTCTAAATTGAAGTGAAGATCACAGGGTATGTCACCCTAATGACAGAACTGTAAGTTAAGTCATACCAAGAATGACACTAATTAAAACATCAAGGCAGAAAAGGAGATTTTCTTTTTTTGATCAGTCAAGGGGCTTGAACTCAGGGCCTGGGTGCTATCCCTGAGAACTTTTCCACTCAAGGCTAACACTCTACCACTTTCACAGTACTACTTCTGGCTTTTCTGGTGGTTAATTAGTAAGATTCTCACAGACTTTCCTTCCCAGGTTAGCTCTGAACCACAATCCTCAATTCTCACCTTCCTGAGTAGCTAGGATTACAGGTAAAAGCCACCAGCGCTGAGCTGAGATCTTTCTAGATCTCAAAGAACTATACATGGGCTGGGAATGTGGCTTGGTGGTACAGTGCTTGCCTTCCATGCATGAAGCCCTGGGTTCTATTTCTCAGAACCAAGTACACAGAAAAAGCCAGAAGTGCCACTGTGGCTCAAATGGTAGAGCGCTGGCCTTGAGCAAAAGAGAAGCTCAGGGACAGTGCCCAGGCCCTGAGTTCAAGCCCCAGGACTGGCAAAAAAAAAATCTATACAATTAGTCTCGATAAAACTTCTGGAGACAATAGCAGTTTACAAATGAAGGGATCTGTAAGGGGGTCATGAGACCCAACACCAGAGGTAGCACTCTCCTCTGAACCCAGGGAAGAACCTACCTGACAAAGTCAGAAGTGACAGGGATATTTGAATCAATTCACTTCTATCTCTCCTCCCTGAGGAAATAAGATCCTATACTTTTCCCTCCCAATCAGAACCAAGATGAAACACAAGGTAAAAGATGATGTTTTATATCGGGTCTCTCCACTTTCAGAGTGGAAAAAACAAAAAAAACAGATGGGACATAACTTTGAACTTCGCCAGATCTAGTAATACTATTATCATTTCTATAAAATTATATTGGCTAATAATAATCTATTCTTTCTCTGTTGATTTATTAGCCTGGCATCATTAACATTTATGCATGTGTGATGTCTGGGGTGTTCTGAAAGTTATTTTCTCCATGTGAAGGGTAGCACACACATCTAATAAAACCTCACAGTAGTTGGGCATTTCAGTCTAGTAAGTCTCCCACTTTCCAGCAGGACACATATTAGCACCCATGCATGTGCACACACACACACACACACACACACACACACACACACACACACACACACACACAATCAGCTAGGCATGGAGGCTCACACCTATAATCCTAGCTACTCAGAAAGCTAAAATATGAGGATTATCAAGGTTCCAAGCCAGCATAGGCAGGAAAGTTCATGAGACTCGTCTCCAATTAAGCACCAAAAAAGCCATTCATGGAGCTGTGGCTCAGGTGGGTGAGCACTAACCTTGAGAACAAAAGCCCCTGGACTGGCACAAAACGGAAATCAAATGAAGCATACTAACTTACACTGGAGTCCATTCCATGGATCTCTGTATTTATACAGGACCATAAATCTATGCAGTTAGGTTTAGAGCCAAAGATGTAGGTCAATAGTGGAGTACTTGCTTAGGTGTGGATTTGGTCCCCAGAGGTACAAATCAAAGGAATAGTGTTTAATTTGGAAAACTGAAATTGCAACCCAATTTCAACAATTCCTCTTATTATAAAAGCAAAGATATAATCTGATAGAAAAATTTGGTCTATAGCAATATTATACAATATTCATCTGTAACAATGTGCTACATGTATAGTGGTAGCTCAAATGACAACAAAAATCCTTCTGTCAGCCTTAGTGTGAAATCTACACAACCACCACTCAGAGAAATAGATATTTTCCCTATTTTCATGCCTGAATGCCCCACATGAGATAAACTGATGAAAAGAAGTTCAAGTGCAAATTCAGAAACATGACAGAATTTACTGAAACCACTAGGTATTTGGATAAATGTAAAATTATTTCATTGTTGCCAAAAGGTTGAACTTTTGCATAGGGTGGGGAAGGGGGATTCTTCTCCTTTTAAGGCCCAGTTCAATGACCAACACAGAACTTTATCCTTCTCTAAGCTACTTAATCCTTTCTGCTGTGTATCATAGTTTTTTTTTTTGGTGGTTCTTTTGGGGGGCTTTGTTTTCTTTTTTTGTCTGGTGTGTCCAGATCTACACTGGAGTCATAGTTTTAAATCTTTCAAAAGCAACAAGTACACTCTGTTAATAATAACCACTTAACAAATAAAAGATACTTTGATCAACTATTGAAATTAAATCATCACAGATCTTTGCTTATAATACTACTTAAAACTAATTTCACACAACTTAAGACTCTGATAATTCTTAATATACAGGAAGCTGAAATATAAACCAAATTTGGTGGTATATACCTAAAATTCCAGCATTTTGGAGGCTAAGACAGGAGTATGACAAGTTTGAGGTCATATAGTTTCGTCTACCTAGCAAAGACTTAAAAAAGACAGAGATCAAAAGAGATGGGTAATGGGAGGAAGGGAAGGAAAAGGGTAAAAAGGGAGGGAGGGGGACAAGGAAGAACCAGTTTTCAAGGACAGTTTTTTTCCTAACCATATATTTATAATTTAAGTAAGAAGCCAAAACAAACATGTTACAGCTAAATTATATAATATACATCAGTGTGAAGTAAGAGACTACCAGGCATTCTCTCAGAGAAGAAAAAACGTCTCTAAGCAAGACAGCCAAGGTTAGAACTTGAAGAACTAATTTGACCTTGCAGACCAAGGAAAATGTACACAATTTCCAGTAGGGGCAACGAGATGACCCAAATTTTTGGGAATAGTAGGGCCTATGCCTGAAATACATAATTTAGCCTAGAGGAATGGCTAAGGGCTAGGGAATTCCCAGCTAAGGGCTAGGAAGTCTCAAGAAACCCTGAGAAGGTAGCATTAACAAACTCAGGGGCAGTAACAAACTAAGTGCTAGAAGTGAAAACCAGGGGTGAAAACTAGGGCAGGGACTAACCAGACCTTTGACTCAACTGGGGACTGAGGATGGGAACCTTATCTGAAGTAAGGGGGATTACAGTATGTTTAGATTTAAACATGTCTTATCTGAGGCCCAGGTGCCCTACTAACAAGAGCACAGGGAGGTAGAATAAAACTGGAGAACAACAATCTACAATTAACCCAGAGATATACTTACAACTGCAAACAAGCCAAAGAAAAATAAGTGAACAGAGGCAGACTGAATAAGGGAAGGACCACAACAGCAGGTACAAGATGAGAAAAGATATCTCAAAGGTGCCAAAAGGGAAAGCTGAGACTCATTTCCCATTCCCACAATCTTCACCTCCCTCCAGACCTAGTGATTACTGACCACAGGGCCACTTTAGCAGTCACCAGAACCAAGACTGGAGTGGGTCTACAGAAGCTAATCACAGGCATAGTACTGACTCAATTCCTTTCCCCTATAATGAATATGTACTGAAATAAAGAACACATAAAAATTTGCACACCACTCTACACACACATATATAGACACTTTTTTTTAAAAACAGAATTTTGCTATATAGCAAAAGCTGGCATTAATTCAACTGCTTCAGTTTTCCAAGTGCTTAGATTACAGGAATATACTACTACACACTGCTAAACTTAGCTGTTACATAAGTAATGTGTTAAGGTACAACTTGTTTAAATGACATGAAACTGACTTGGAGATTTAGCTTTCCAACTGCATTAGGCTTAATATCAAAAGCCTGGGGCCAGGATGATGCTCAGTGACAAAGCACTTTCTAGCAAGAATAACATCATGGGTTTGATCTCCATGATCCCCCCGAGCACCTCCCCACCAAAAAATTCTGCTTTCCTACTTTCAGGTGTTTTTTTTTTTAGCTGTTATCAAACCTAAAAGAAAAAAAAAGATGGCTCAAGTCAAGACTCAATGTTTGCAGTAAAGTCAAAAGCTCATAAACTACACACACCTGATTGGCATAAAAAGCGATGCCATTGTTGTATTTTCTTAAAAGACTGAACCATAAAAATTACTCATATACAGAAGTGCATCTTCATGTTTCATGTATTCCTTAGAAGGCAAATAACAATTTTTTTCTGCCAAGCATTTCTGGCCACTGAATTGATTTTTGTTAGTCCTTGTCAGCAGAGCTCTTTCCCACCTAAATGTGTTTGTAGGTAATTGCCCATCAGAAAACAAGCCTTCACGCTCAGAGACACCAAAATAAACATTTTTCAAAGTCCATCTTGGTGTTCTACTTCACAATAGAGGAATAACACCAACTTCAGAACTCTGCATGCACCAAGAAAAATATTTACTGCTGAGTGCTGGTGGCTCTTTCCTGAAAGCATAGCTACTTACAAGGCTGAGATGTAAGGATCCTGGTACACAGACAAATCTAAGACTCTTATCTCAATTAACCAGCAAAAAGATGGAAGTGAAGGTGTGGTGCTTCAGTGATACAGCACGATCACTGAGTGAAAAAGTCAAGTCAAAGGCACAAGGTCCTGAGTTCAACCCCCCAGTGCCAACACATATACACACACAAAAAGGTACTTATCTGGCACTAAGGGAAGTCCTGGGGGTTGGGGCAAGTCTCCACAGTTTGTTGCTATGAAAGACAAGTTGAGTCTTCAGCTGTAGGGAAAAAAGGGACAAATCCCTGTCTTCCTACCAAATGAAAACTCTGCTCTGCCCAATCACTATGAGGTTTACACTGCCTTCAAAAAGGATTCCTGGAAGCCCCAAAGCTATAGAAAGATAGCCAGCTAAATTCCCATGATGCCAGTGTCCTGGGTACTTTCCAAGGGCAGAGTGCTCCAGAAAAATGCAAATAGTTCAGGCTCTCCCAAAGAAATTCCAGGCAAATACTGAGCTGCTCTCTTAGAAAGTCTAAACAAAGGGGCTGGGAAGATGGCTCAGTGGTAGAGTGCTTGCCTTGCATGCATGAGGCCCTCCCTGGGTTCGATTCCTCAGCACTACATAAGAAAAAAGAAAAAAGCCGGACTGTTCACAATAGCTAGGATATGGAAACAACCCAGATGCCCCACCACAGATGAATGGATCCAAAAACTGTGGTATCTATACACAATGAAATATTATGCAACCATTAGAAATGACAAAATAATGGCATTTGCAGGGAAATGGATGGAGCTAGAAGGAATCATGTTGAGCGAGGTAAGCCAAGAGCAAAGAGACAAACGGTACATGGTCTCCCTGATAAGTGGATGCTAAATCCAAAATGTTAGGTGATACGACAAAACTAACAGGACTTAAGAAACAAAGAACTCCCACTCATCTGGTTGAACCACTACTAAATATCCCCAAGCTGCTGATCATATGTATGGTGTATAAAATGTGAATACCGTTATATGTTATAGA
The DNA here is from genome assembly GCF_024711535.1 of Dipodomys merriami. Taxonomy (NCBI): domain Eukaryota; kingdom Metazoa; phylum Chordata; class Mammalia; order Rodentia; family Heteromyidae; genus Dipodomys; species Dipodomys merriami. Next base: position 122,804,065 of record NW_027203381.1, read on the forward strand.
CTGTGATAGACAATTTGCTCCAGGAAAGTTAGAATGAACTTGTGACTTTAAATGAGCATCATTATTCCACAATACTGTGAAATTCGGGAAATTATATAATCACTTAATCACAATCAAAAAAAAAAAAAAAGAACCTCGGGGAAGGTAGGGAGGGAAGGTATGGTAGGGTGAAAACAATGGAGGGGGTAACAATGTTCAATAGGAAGTGTACTCATTACCTCACTCATGTAACTGTAACCCTCTGTATAGCATCTTTACAATAAAAATTAAAAAAAAAAAAAGAAAAAAGCCAGAAGTGGCACTGTGGCTCAAGTGGTAGAGCGCTAGCCTTGAGCTGAAGAGCTGAGGGACAGCCCCCAGGCCCAGAGTTCAGGCCCCATGACCGGAACCAAAAAAAAGGTCTAAACAAAAAAACTGTTGTTGAGGAGCCAAATGAAGTTAGATGCACAAGGACAGGAAAAACATGTGTGGCCTACCAAACATTCTTGGACCACTGAGTATTCTTTGCCCTCAGTCCCACTTCATAGAAGATATTTTTGTGACATTGTTGTCTGCTAGCAACTTAAAGGCCCCAGGCAACTCTGACTACATGAAGATGAAAATGCCTTCCCTTTCAGTATTTAATTAGTTGTCACTTAAACAAACAAAGTGGAAAAGGGGGCATATGCTCACCTGTAACTCTAGCACTAAGCAGCACTAGTTGGAGACCCAAGGCAGATGCCCATGGCTCATGGCTGTAATACTAGCTACTCAGGAGGCTGAGATCTGAGAATCATGGTTCGAAGCCAGCCTGGGCAGAAAAGTCCCCATGAGATGAGAGCATCTCCAATTGACCACTCAAGAACCAGAAGTGGCACTGTGGCTCAAGTGGTAGAGTGCTAGACTTGAGCCAAAGACGCTCCAGGACAGAGCATAGGCTCTGAACTGGTCCCACAGCCAACAGTCCCTTCCCCGCCCCCCCCCCCCCCGTCTCCCCCCCAAAAGGAAGTTTGATACCAGCCTGGGCTATACAGCAAGACTCTGACCCTCCTCTACTCCCACCCCACTCCCTCAAAAAAGAAAACAAGCTTACAGTTACCCCTCCCACCATCTCCCAGCCAAAATTTGATACAAAGCTATGGTATAAGACTAGCTATTTGTAATCCAACCTACCCCAGAGAGTGAGGCCTGGAGAAGTAAAGTAAAGCCATGTAGAAAAATCTATAAGACTCCATCTCCAGTTAACCAGAAAAAAAATCCATCTAGACTAGGTATGGCTCACCAGCAATAAAGTACCAGCTGTGAGCTGGAAAACCACTGGAAAATGCAAAGTCTTGAGTTCAAGCCCCAGTATTGACTCGTGCGCACACATACACGCATACATACACACACACACACACACATATACACACACACATAGGTAAAATATTTTGAAGTATTCACATTTAGTGTCTTTTTTCTTTTTTTGGGGGGGGGGTGGGGCCTGAACTCTGGGCCTGGGCGCTGTCCCTAAGCTCTTCAGCTCAAGGCTAGCACTCTACCACTTGAGCCACAGCGCCACTTCTGGCTTTTTTTCTTTTTGTTTATGTGGTGCTGAGGAATCGAACCCAGGGCCTCAGGCATGCAAGGCAAGCGCTCTACCACTGAGCCACCTTCCCAGCCCGTCTTTTTTCTTTTAAATCAACCACTCTGTAGTCCTGGCTAGCCTCAAACACCATCCTCTGGCCTTACCTCCCTGAGTGTTGAGATTACAAGCATATACCAAAAGTTTCCAACAAAAACTTTCAGCCATAGGACATGTTCACAGCAACTCAGGTAACTTTCAACCTTTATTTAACAAGATATCACATCACACTTGCTTCCCTGCATAACCCCCACCCCCATCCATCTTTAATTTTCTTCATTCTCTCTTCCCAAAATATTATATTGAATTTTTTACCTGACTATATAAATGGTTGTCTTTAAGGCAATTTCTGGGACAAATTATTAGTAGAAAAGATACCTCTGTCCTATAAAGGAATTTCTGCATGACTGTGTTAAGCCAAAAGTGATTGTGTACCAAAAAAAAAACCAAACAAAAAAAAAACAAACCCAGTATGGCTACTCATCTGCAGATTAAAAGCCCAGTATCATGGAATTTGTAAACATAAAATGCACTGCAGTGATCAAATTAAGGCAACTTTATTCCAAATTAAAGAATACCTGCACTACCTCATGATAAAATAGTCTAAAAGTCTTAACTGTTATAATCAAGGCATTCTTTTTGACTAAGTGGTCCAAATCCAAATGATACCAAAACAAAAAGCAAGCATCGACTCCAATCTGCCATTTAATTTTTTTAAAAAATCGGAGTGCACAATACTACTTCTCAAGTTTTAGAAAGCTTTCCATGTGACAAAACAAGTCATGGAAATCTAACACTGAGTTAGATTTAAAACATTCCGAGTTTTCCAGGTCTGAGGTTCCACTTTGTGTGCAACTTATAATTCTACCAATATTAAAACAAGTGCAAACACAGGCCTACAAACATGAATTGTAGAAGATACATCCCTCATTGCTTAACTATGTAAGGAATTACATTAGAAGAGTTTTTAGACACTGCTTTCCAACTACTCCATCCTATGCAAATGACTCCCAAATAAACACTCAGGCAGTCCTCGGGAAGTTGAGCACAAGAAAGTGTGTTTAATTGTAAAGATTCAGTCTAATTCCCTGTACTAAATCACAGGTAATATTCTGTTCCAAAACAGCCTTCCTCCTCCCCCATCCTCAATCCTTAAAGCAGTTAAGTTTGGATTGGATTTTAGAACTTGATTTTTTTTTTTGTTAAAAGTCACAGTAAAAAATTATCCCATTTATTGGGATTGCTGAAATTGTAGAGCTTCTGCATGGCAAAGGACATAGCTAGCAAGATCAATAGAAAGCCCATGGATTGGGAGAAGATCTTCACTAGCCATACAACAGACAAGGGTCTCATATCTAAAATATTCTTGGAACTCAAAAAATTAAATCCCCCAACAACAAATCCTCAAAGAAACAACAGCCCAATAAATAAGTGGGCTAAAGACTTAAAGAGAAACTTCTCTGAAGAGGAAAGAAGGATGGCCAATAGACACATGAAGAAATGCTCAACCTCCCTAGCCATAAAAGAAATGCAAATCAAAACAACATTGAGATACCACCTCACCCCAGTTAGAATGGCTAAAATCAAGAACTCTAATAACAACAGATGCTGGAGGGGATGTGGACACAAGGGAAACTTACTGCATTGTTGGTGGGAGTGTAAACTTGTTCAACCACTTTGGAAAGCAGTATGGAGGTTCCTCAAAAGACTCCACATAGAGCTCCCCTATGACCCAGCAATCCCACTTTTGGGCATGTACCCAAATGTTTACAAACAAGACCACACTAAAGCTACCAGCACGACTATGTTTATTGCAGCACTATTTACTATAGCTAAGATATGGAACCAACCCAGATGTCCCTCCATAGATGAATGGATCAAGAAAATGTGGTATATATACACAATGGAATTCTATGCCTCCATCAGAAAGAATGACATTGCCCCATTTGTTAGGAAATGGAAAGGCTTGGAAAAAATTATATTAAGTGAAGTAAGCCAGGCTCAAAGAAACATAGGTCCCATGGTTTCCCTTATTTGCAATATCTAATATATGTCTGAGTCAAGCAGAAAAGGTCAGATAAGTTGATGTTAGGGAAATGAACCCTAAGATATGTATTCAAATGTTTTTTCCTTTCATGTGATTGTTTCTAACACATTTATAAGATTATTTCTTTGTTGCTTTGTATGTCCCTCCCCCACAGTATAACCCCTGCTTTCATTGTATTTGATGTCGGTATAATTTGTGGAGGGGAAGGGGAAAAACAAGTCGTTTAAATAGGGATACAGGCCGATCCATTGCAACAATGAGATGTACAAATCCTTATGTCGAAAACGAACTTTACAACTTTGGTACTGGGGGGGGGAGCAGGGAGGATTGGGGTGGGGGCAGGGGGAGGATGGGAAGAGATGGGAAGGGGAAACAAAGGAGGAGGCTACAATGCTTGATAAGAAATATACTCAATATTTTGCCCATGTAATTGTAACCCCTCTGTACAGTATTTTCACAATAAAAAAAAGAAAATGAAATTTACAACTTTCATGGGGGGGTGAGGGGGGCAGGGAGGATTGGGGGGGCAGGGGGAGGATGGGAAGGGATGGGAAGGGGAAACAAAGGAGGAGGCTACAATGCTTGATAAGAAATGTACTCATTATCTTGCCCATGTAATTGTAACTCCTCTGTACAGTATTTTCACAATAAAAAATACATAAAAAATTATCCCATTTATGCATGTTCTAGGTAGAGGGAACCCATATGAGCTGAGAGTGAAACTTGGTTTTAACAAGTAACTCATTTTTATGAAAGCTCTAACCAGAAGACTAGTTATGAGTTAGAATGGTTCAGGCTGTTTCTTCTTAAAATATCCTTTTAGGGGCTAGGAAGGTAGCTCAGTGGTAGAGTCCTTGCCTTGCATGTCTGAGGCCCTAGGTTCAATTCCTCAGCACCACATAAGCAGAAGAAGCCAGAAGTAGCACTGTTCCTCAAGTGGTAGAGCGCTAGCTCTGAGCTGAAGAGCTGAGGTATAGCAGGCACAGAGTTTGGCCCCATGATCAAAAAAGAAAAAAAAATTATCCTTTTAGTCAAACTGAAAACTCACTTGCTGTTTTGTAATTCGAACCAACTGACTTTCATTACACCAGAAACACCAACTCATTTAACAAAGGCAGTCCCTTCCCTCCCAAAGCCTTACTAAGGAAGGAAGGGCTTCAGGGCTTTGGGGAGCTTAAGCAGGTCCTCTAATTCCTGACACAGTCCTAACTTAATTCAGAGCACTCAGGGCTCTCTTAAGCAAAGTCTTAAATACAATTATATTTTCATTTCTTAAAAAGAATCAGTGGCCGGGCGCCAGTGGCTCACACCTGTAATCCTAACTACTCAGGAGGTTGAGATCTGAGGATGGCAGTTCAAAGCCAGCCGGGGCAGGAAAGTCCATGAGACTCTAATCTCCAATAAACCACTAGAAAACCGGGAGTGGATCTGTGGTTCAAGTGATAGAGCACTAGCTTTGAGCTGAAGACCTGAGGGACAGTGCCCAGGCCAGGCCAGAGTTCAAGCCCCACGACCGACCATTAAAAAAAAAATCAAGCAGATCAAGGACCTAATGATAGGATATAACCTTAAAGACTTTTTTTTTTTTTTTTTACAAAATTCTTGAAAAGAAAAAGAAAGCATATTCCCAGTTTAAGAAAAATACCTTGACAATGCCATTTGAGAAGCAAAACTACAAATAACCCCCAAACATTACCTTTACCTTTAAAGTAAGGCACAGTCCAGCATGCTAAAGGAGGTTCATTTCCAAGGACTTGGAAGAATGGTCCCCCAGATGGACCAGGCACCGGCGTTGGGCATGCATTGGTCATCCTTTCAGCACGGGTCTGAGAAGCTCACCTAGAGTTTGGCACACCTGGCCACTTGGGGGTGGGAAACAAACCAAAGCAAAATGTGCATCATCCTCTAGAACCTGCAAGGCTGGCCCAGACCGTCCCCCCAGCCGTCACGTGACGCCGCCGGCCTGTCCCTCCACCTGTGGGGCTCATGCTGCAGGTGGAGGGTCTTCGAGGCCCTTCATTAAGCCCTTGTGGACCTGGCGCGGCAGAAAGGGCTCCATGTCTGAGGCTGGGGAGGAACGCACCATCGGTGGTCCGGGAGGGAAAGGGCACCCTCTCCGAATGAACCCCTCAATTTTTTTTAACCTGGCAAACTTTGCTGTCCTCACTGATGTCCCCTAACTTTGTTGGGGGACGGTCTGGGCCAAAAAAAAAAAAAAAAGCCCTTTTCCCAGTCCCACTTTAACTCCTCTGCGCGCGCGCGAACACACACACACACACACACACACACACACCCTAACTCTGCACACACACACACACACACACACACCCTAACTCTGCACACACACACACACACACACACCCTAACTCTGCGCACACACACACACACACCCTAACTCTGCACACACACACACACACACACACACACACACCCTAACTCTGCACACACACACACACACACACACACACACCCTAACTCTGCGCACACACACACACACACACACACCCTAACTCTGCACACACACACACACACACACACACACACCCTAACTCTGCACACACACACACACACACACACACCCTAACTCTGCACACACACACACACACACACACACACACACCCTAACTCTGCACACACACACACACACACACACACACACACACACACACACACACACACACACACCCCTAACTCTGCCAGTGGACGCACGGGGTTCAGGCATTCCATCTCCACAAAGGCCTTTACCGGCAATGGGCGCATGCGCAGTGGCCACTTTGGCAGGCCTTGAGGTCACAGGAAGACACGAGGGCCCTGAGCGAAGCAAAGCACGAGGCGGAGGAGGAGGGACCCCACGGAGGGTCAGGGGAAGTCAAAGGACACGGGGCCAGAGAGACAGAGAGGACAAAGGGACCCCCAGAGGTGCAGAGAGAGGCTTGGAGTACAGGGCCCAGGTCAAGACAGACAAACCTCAGGGGAACCATCCTGCGAGCTGAGGACGAAGGAATCTCAGAGCCCCGGATGGATGACTCTCGCGGAGGACGTTGGGATAGAGAAGGGCGGGGCCCCCGGGAGTGGAGGGGCTTCCGGCAGGGTGTTGGTTAGGAAGATGGCTTCCTTTGATTGGGGGAATCCACGTCAACTGGGGACACAGAGGCCCCACAGGCTTTGAAGTAATGAAATCAATGGAACACAGGAGGCTGGGGGTGGGGGTGGGGGTGGGCTCTGCTTTTTTGAGTGCTGGAGAAATCCATGGCTTCGCAAATGTCACCAAAGTTCTCCTTAACTCAATAATTTAGAAACAATTAACTATTTTTTCCCCCTCTCACATGTGTAAAGGTCACCTAACCTATGCTGAGGGTCCAAGGGGAAATATGCAGGTTTCCTGGGCCTGAGGTCAGAGATGGACCAAGGATATTTTTGTCTTATTCTACTGAACCTGACATCAAGAATGGAGTGGCACAAGCCACCTGTTGATGAGAGGGACTTGCAAAGCCATTTGGTGATGAATGTAACTACAGTGAAGATGAAAACTTGTGAGCATTGATGCCCTACCATAGGAAACAAGCAGAGTGGTAGATGGTAAGACATCAAGAGAGGGAAAGACAGGACAAAAGTTAGGGAATATTGTAGAAAAAAAAAAAAAAGACCCTGACTTTGGAGCAGGAAGTAGGTTTGTATGATAGTGCCACCTTGAGTAAGTCATTTTAACCTGTTATTCTATCTCCCAATCTGTACAGTGGACATTTTTCTACTTTGTAGCATGCCAAGTGCATTACTACTGTGGTATGGAAATTAAAGATAAAATATAATATTTGATTTAGGTACTTAGACAATATAAAACTTAAAAGTCCCTGTTTTTAATAATGGATGATTTTGTAACTTTGTTTTTGTAATTGTAAAATCAAACTATAACTCTGCTTCTGCTACTAACTGAACAAGTCACTCCCATCTTTTGTTCTATTCCCTAAGTTTCCCATCAACAAAAGACCCTGCAGACCATTGGCCAAAATGGACAAAGAGCCCAACTGCGCAGGCTTGAGTCCTCTCCCTCTCCCCCTTCTGGCCAAAAATGCTTAAAAGCTGATACGGATTGGCACTCAAGGCAGTGCCCTGAGATCCCAACCTCGGGTACAGTCCTGACACATCAGCTGTTTGTTCTCTCACTCAAAATTTTGTTTTAACCACAGCTCATCAGTGGTTTTGGGGTCCTACTGTCTATTGATTCCTGGACAATACAATACTATAATATGCAAACCTGTGCTCATTGCACAGCCAGCTTTCAAGAGAGGTGAGAGGTTGTCATGGGACAGTGGAAACAGTGGCCAGTTTCAAATACTGAAGGACATTCATGTGATAGAGGATGCTACACAAAGAGCTCTGTGTTCCAGTTGAAGGACCAAGGATGGAAAGAGGGGAGTAAGGGGGGAAGGGCTGTTCCACAAAAATATTTAATAATGAGAACAATTCTGATGTAGCTTTAGGAGATAGTGATTTCTTCCTTGCTGGGGCATTAGAGCCCAGCTGACTGACGTTTTGCATTTGAGGGGAGATGAAAAGATACCCCCACCAATGGGGGTGAGTGGATTGATCAGCTGCCCTTGACCAAGAGCCGTCTACCAAGTGACACCCTCTCCCACCCCTGTGAGATTTCTGTTGCTGTTGGAATTTTTAGGTGGTTCAAATGGCATTCAATAGCATGAGATATGGATATTAAACCTCTGGTAATGCTCAGGACATCTGTAATAATGGAACATGATTGTACCTGAAATTGAAATATCCTTAGAATTGAGAAATCCCCGGAGGCACCATCAAAGGTAACAAATCAGTCTTACTAGCCGGCCGGCGACTACCTCAGAACTAAGAGCAGCTGTGATCTTCCATGGGGCAAAACTGGCCAGAACCACATGCAGGTGACAGTTTAGCAAGCAAGCAAGGTGATTTACAGAAGCTCAGAGATCATTGGAGTGGGGATATTCTTCAGCTCTGGTCAGGACCTAGCAGATAACATTCTGCCAACACAGCTGGAGACTAGAGATTTGGGACTGGTCGGGGAGGGAGGTTGACAAGAAATGGAAAATGGGTTCTTACAAAATGCCTATAAGTGACCCTGCAGATAAACACCTAAACTAGGTGATCTGTGAGTTGCAATCATTAGGGTCCAAATTCCTGTTCCTTTTTTTTTTCTTATTCTTTTTTATTTTTGGTTTGTCTTGCTTGAACTTAGGGCCTGGGTGCTGTCCCTGAGTCTCTGTGCTCAAGGCTGGTACTGCACTCTGTCCCCTGAGCCATAGTACCACATCTAAGTAGTTTATTAGAAATGAGAGTCTCTCAGCCTTCCCTGCCTGGGATGGCTTAGAATTGTGATCCTCAGATCTCAGCCTGCTGAGTAGCTAGGATTACAGGCATGAGCCACCAGCTCAGCCCGCCTGTTCCATTTTTAATCAAACCTTTTTCTTTATCTGCCTAACTGAAAAAGTACTTGATTTCCAACTAAACCAGCAGTCACAGCACCTAATATTATTATCTAAATAGTAAAATTATACTCAAAGTTTTATGAAAGTCTTACAAGCACATGATGAAGGGTTTTCAGGTACATCAATCCATTATTCTACTAAAGAAAGTGAGTCAATTATCCTTCATGGAGACACATTAGCTATGCAGTTAATAGGTCTAATGCTGCCAAGGTTCAGGTCAGTGCCATAGCTCTTGCCTAGAATGCAGAAGCCCTGGGACACCTATTGATGACTGAAAAGGTTTGTTAGAGAAAACCAAGCAGTAGTGTTTTCTCTCCCCTCCCCATCACCAGTATGCATGTCTTCTTGATTCATACAAGTCATGGCGACTTTTCTTCTAGCACATAAAAGATAAATCTTAACATTTTCAGAAACACATGTTTGAGCAGCAAAGACATTTTCCAGAACACCTCAGATTGATCAACTAAAATATAGACAACTACAACTTCTTAGAAGACACCAGCAACTTCAAGGTGAAAGCCCTGGGCTGCCATTACAGCAATAAGTATGAGGAAGATGAAAACTTCCATGAGAGGTGATGGCCTCAGAGACACTCTATCACTATGTATCCTTTCTCAGGAATCTCCCAAAAGAAGAATCTAGAAAAAAGTGAGAAGACATGGATCCTGGGAAGGAGAGGATGAGAAATGAAGAGATGCATAAGAAGAGAGAAGGCCTCCCCAGTGGTTTCTAAGAGACTCCCAGAAGACATGACTAGACACAGTGATTGCCTAGTAACTGTGTAACCAGTTCAGCCTAGGGATGATAGGAGGACTCAGCAAGGAGACTCTCAAGGGGAATCATTTCATCACTCAAGGCTACACTTGTGTCTTCTAGTGGCCTGTGAGCATCTTGAGATGAGAGGTACTCATACAGCTTATCTTTAGGATCTAGCCAGAGTCTAGCAGTCACCCACGAGTCAAAAAATGTTTGTTGAGTGCCTATTCTGTGACAGTTCCCCAGAAATACTAACTTACCACTTCCTTATTATAGTTTTTTACAAGTGTGTATTTCTTCTAATATTCCATTCAAGAGCCAACCCACAAATCCATAAATGTGGATATACATATATATATATATATATATATATATATATATATCAGGCTTTGGAGTCTTATAAAATATTTTCTGATTTATAAACTATTTGGCATAAACAAAATATTAAAATCAACAGATTCAAGCATATATGGTCACAATAATAAAGCAATATCAGAGCTGGGGGTTGTGGATCAAGTGATAGAGTGTCTGCCTAGCAAGCAATCTCAGAGGTGTTTTTCTTTCTTTTGTTTTGGGCAGTACTGGGATTTGAAGTCAAGACTTCAAACTTGCTAGGCAGTAACTCTTCCATGAGTCATGCCCCTAACCTTTTTAGTTTTAGTTATTTTTCAGTTAGAGTCATTTTTGTGAGGGACTAGCCTCAGACCTTGATCCTCCTAACTATAGCTTCCAGCACCCCACATAGCTGAGGGCTCAAACATGAATGACCATACTTGGTTTCTTGTTGAGATAAGGATCTTGCTTTTTACACAGGCAACCTTGAACCATGTTTCTCCTGATGTCTGACTCCTGAGTAGTTGGGATTCCTGAACAGTTGCTGAGAATCTCAGTCTTTATATTGACAAATATTATACTGACAAATATTATAGAGTAGCTTAAGTATTGTTTAACAAATTATCTGTAAAGTCATCTGTAAAGGTACACATACACCTCCTTAGTTCATTTCCTATACAAAGTCAAGTTATCTGTAAAGGTACACATACACCTCCTTAGTTCATTTCCTATACAAGTGTGTTTATAGTTTCACTCAGCTTTGCAGTTTGAAAATCTGTACCTTCGATAGAACATGTTGATTGCCCTGAGTGTAAGTCTAAAAACTGGTAGGAGGCCCAGTGAGGCTAGATTAGGCTGTGAGAAATTGGGGGACAGAAGTTAAGGCAAACCTAACTACCTTAGGGGTATTTCTCATGATGAGACATTCCTCAAACCCACAGGCTTCCCTCCCTCCCTAGCAAAGTACAAAACATATTCTTCATATGTGGACTAATTGTCTGAATGTTCCTCAGCAAATAAAAGAGAAACCACAAAGGACAACTTGAGATGGATCTGTTCACTTTCAAAACTGAGTATTCTTGGGGTTTGCAAATGTTCTTATTAAAGGCCTTCCTTTTGAAGGTCAAAATCATAAGACACACAGTGTTAATCAAATGGAAGGCAAAGTTATGGGGGGTACCATAAAAGTTTATTAGTGGAACTATAAAACGTCTGGTTTCAATATTCTGCACTAAAATATTTCTTTTCTGTTTGTATCATGACTAAATTTGAGGCTTATCATTAGTCATCTCAATTGTTGGATGCAATGTGATGGCCTAGGCTTGTAATGCTAGCTACTTAAGACTAAGAACAGAAGGACTGAGGTTTGAGGACAGCTTGGATAGAAAAGTGTTTTGAGACTCCATCTAAAAAATAACCAGCAATAATGCAAGGATGGAAGTACGGTTCAGATGGTAGAACACCAGCCCAGGAAGTGGAAGGCCCTGGGTTCAAACCCCAGTACCAAAAGTAATATCAAATAGTAATATTGTCTATGGCTCCTCCTCTAGCTCCTTCTCCCCAAAGCAGTGACAAAGCTGGACGTCAATGAGAGTATATATCAAAATAGTTCAGAAAAGATGTATACCACCACAGTATTTGGAAGGCTGAGTAACCCTGGAGGGTGAGAATTGAAACTTTATATAGGAATAGTCCCTATCTTCATGTCTGTAAAAATAAAATGGTTCACACTTAGAAAAAGTAATAGATCTGCATGGGGCATTTATTAAAATTCTATTTTAAGGAGCTTGGCAATGTACAGGATCTTTGACACTCTATCTAAATCTAAAGAGAGATCTGTAGAAAATTTAAAGTTTTTTCTTTGAGTCTACGATGGATTAGACCAAAGGACAAAACTGTTTTGAGTAATAAGTAATAAATAACAGACAGAGCCCTGAGCATCAATGATAAGAGATCATGAATATGTCCTTCATTATCCGGAGCTCTGTCACTATGTGAAGCAAGTACCTAAATCCTCATTACATAGAGGTCTGTTACCATGAAAGGCTGTCTCTCAACCCACACCTGCCACACATTTTTCATGGCCCCTGCTTCAGGTCTGGATTCTGTTTAACTTGTTTTAGAGCAGGAAAGACATTTATGATGGTGGACATAGGGAATGAGTTCTGGAACTATCAAGAACTTAGTATAGAAGAGCTAAGGTGTTGAACAACTGATGAATAAGTACAAAAAGACACACACATTGGAATATTACTCAGCCATAAAGAAAAGTAAAATATAGCCATTTGGAGACAAATGGAACTAGAAATCATTAAATTGAATGAGATAAGCCAAACACACAGGCGCGCGCGCGCGCACACACACACACACACACACACCAAGTTCTTTCTTATTTGCAAAACCCAGACCTAAAATAATGATGATGATCATAATAATATAAAAGGTACTGTTGGGAAGGGCAAGAGACTGAGGTTGAAGAGGATAAAGATATTCTCTGATTATGAAGACAGCATAATGAATCCCACCAACATTGCATGAAAAAGGAGACAGTGAACTTGCTCAAAGAACATTGCTCACACACATGACATTTCCACAATGAAACTCTCTCAAGTTATTAACATTCTTGCTCAAAAGAACATGCTGGAGTCCACCCCAAGCTAGGATACAAATATGGAGTTAGGTAAAAGCTGCTGGTAAGCAGCCACATAGGTCTTCCTCAAAGCACAACAGCACAGCCAATCCATCCTCCAAGACTCTTCTGCAATTGACAGCCCACAGCAGGGGAGCACTTTGGTAAGGGAAGCTGCTGAGTGCCCCCGCTGCTTTCCAGAGGCCAGTTTAACTAGGCCACTTTCTGTAATCCAGTCAAGATTGCAGACTACATTCAGAACCCTTCTAGAAAATGAATAGCACTTTTTTTTTTTTTTTTGGCCAGTTCTTGGGCTTGACCTCTGGGCCTGGATGCTGTTCCTGAGCTGCTTTTGCTCAAGGCTATGGCTCTACCACTTGAGCCATAGAGCCACTTCTGTTTTGTTTTTTGTCCTGAGGAGTTTTACTGGAAATAAGAGTCTCATGGACTTTTCTGCCTAGACTGTCTTCAAACCGTGATTCTCAGATCTCTGCCTCCTGAGTAGTTAAGGTTACAGGCATGAGCCACCGGTGCCTGGCTGACTGGCACTATTTGAAGAGTACAACATCTGGGGGAAAAAATCCAGTATGCTTACTCTGAAACTTCATCAACAATCTAGAAGATACACTAAATGTGTAAATATATTCTCTCAAAAATAGAGATGAATTTTTTATTTTTCAAGTTTCATTAGAAAAACTTAAGCCTCTTTAGTGCATAGGTTTAGGAGACTTAAAAAAAAAGAACCGTACATCTAGAAGCAAACATTTATAACAATCTCTGGGTTTTATGCTATTAATCTTCTTGCAATGAAACATTGAACAAATGGTGATTCTCTCACTACAGAATGATCCAAATTGCATTTGTGTTTTATGTAGCTTTATGAAGAAATTGCACTCTAATAGATGGGTATTTGGCTTTTCAATTTAGGTGGATAAGGCCACCAGACAGAGTCCATCAAGGGCAACAAAAGCAGTACAATCATGGTTACAAATTATGTAAAATAGAGGTTCATCATAAAGTTTTAAGGTACAAGAAGGGAGGCCACAGACAAATTCACAAGACATCAAATTAATTCCACATTGTTATTGAACTCTGTGAAACCCTCAGAAACCCAGAGATGAAGTTGTTCTTTATTTTTTTAATTTTTTTTTACTGTAAAGGTAATGTACAGAGGGGTTACAGTTACATAAGTCAGATAATGAGTATATTTCTTTTTTGAAGTATCATCCCTCCCTTATTTTCTCCCAATTTTCTTCCTCCCAACCCTTCTTCCCCAAATTGTATAATTCATTTCCTACATATTGTCTAATGAGTCTCAGTACTGAATTAGTTCACCCTTTGTCCCACTGTTTCAGTGTTTTCCCTTCCCCTCCTCAAATCAGAGAAACTTATATAGAAGACAAAGGGTACAGAGATCAAAAACAGAGACGAAAAGGAAACAATCCAAAAAACAACAAAACAATAAAAAACCCCAAACAACAAACAAAGAATAAAAAAAGAATTGCAAACAGTACAAAAAACAAAAACAAAACCAAAAAAACAAAAAACAACAACAAAAGAAAACCATAGTGCTTCCCTATGACCCACCAATCCCATTCCTGGGCACTTATCTAAATGACTACAAACCAGGCAGGCTGCACTAAAGCCACCAGCACAACCCTGTTCACTGCAGCATAATTTACCATAGTTAAGAAATATCGATCCATATGCTCCTCAGTGGATGAATGGATCTAGAAAATGTAGTGTATGTGCACAATGGAATTCTATGCTTCCATCAGAAAGAATAGCATGGCCCCATGAAGGAAATGGAAAGACTTGGAAAAAAAATTATATTAAGCAAAGTAATCCAGACACAAAGAAACACAGGCTACCTCCTTTCCCCCTTTGTAATAATGAAAATGTGCCTATAAATCTACAAGTAAACCTAATGGATAGTAAAAAATCAAATAATTACACTTGGATATGATTAATTATATAGCACTCCAAACATTCACACAGTGAGACCACAGAAGGATATTCTTAGGAGAGGATCAGCTGGGCTCAGTAGCTATGAGCGTATGATCTTATAAAATAATGCTTATTGAAATGAACAGTAGTTCTTAAATACCTGTGCTTGGATCCAGGTTCACTAGGACACTTCAGTATGCTTCCAACTGGCTCATCATCAACTTCCCATTGTGTTCATAGGCCCAAAATAGTGAGCTATTGGAGGCGAATGTTTCAATCATAGTAGGTTTCAATCCAGAATATAGGGCTATTATTCTAGAAGACAAAAGGGCAATTGAAGACTGTGACAATCCCCTTCTTAGGGATAACCATACACAGAGTAGAAATGTGTATATATAAATCCAGACAACAGTGCTATAAAAACCCCAAAGGTGACGGAATTTATTTCCAGGTACCCATAAGTAAAATAGTCAAAACAAGACCAGTATCAGGCCTTTTGGCAAAGGTGATTCATGCTAGGGCAATACAGATCATTTCCATGCCTGGCTAATTCCTGGAAAATGGATGGGGCAGTACCAAGGCATACCATGGCCAGAAAAAGGTAACTGTGGAAATGACAGCAAGAAGGTGGAGCCGTTTCTAGTGTTAGTGCTGCCCAACAGGGCTATGAGGATGATTTGGATAAGGGAAGCATGCATATTTTGTAAAGTTTTAAAACATAACACATGTTTATGGAAGACAGGGTTACTAGTTATACACAGATATTTATGTTCTATTGTGGGCATGAATTAAACAACTTTGTAGCTGCTCTTATGTTCTGTTTGATAAACCAAAATGAAGATGCTCCCCTCCCCCATTAGGGTTAGTGAGGATTAGTGAACTTGTTAGGGTTAGGATTGCAGAAAGTGTTAGTTGTGTAGTTATGTATGGATTGGGGTTAGTAGATGGTTTAGAGTGAGACATAAGATTGGTGAGTAGCTTGGGGTACATATTAGGGTATGAGTTGGGTTAGGGCACATGCTAGGATGTGAGTATGGGTCAGTGTTAGGATGTATGGTGGGGTACATGTTAGGGAACACGTTAAGATAGTGTTTGGGTTTAAGGTGCATGTTAGGGTGTTAGGTTTTGGCACACATGTTAGGGCATGAATTGGGGTAGGTTTGGGGTACATGTTACAGGGCATGTAATGGTATTGCTATGATTTAGAGTACATGTTAGCGTAGGAAATGACAGGGTTAAGGTACCTGTTAGGGCTAAGGCATGTTAGAGTATTTGTTAGGGTGCATTTGGGGTACATGTTAGGGTGCATGTAAGGGTGGTTTTGAGTACTGTTAGGGTGCTTGTTAGGATACATGTTAATGTTGAAATAATATTTTGAGGTTAGAGCACATTTTAAGGTACATGGTAAGATATGTGTTAGTTATGGTACATATCAAGGTATGGGTTATGGTTAAGTTTACAAATTAGGGAGTTAGTATGGCCCAGAGATAGGATATGTATGTATGTTAGAGAACATGTCAGGATACATGTTAGGATCACGGCAAGTTATAGGCTACTGTTATGCCATACATTTGGAGAACATGTTAGGCACATGTATCATTTAGAGTATGTGTTCATAGTTAGGCTACATATCAGATATGTGCTAATGTTAATGGTTCATGTTAGGATATGTGATGGGGTATGTGTTAGGTTTAGGACATGTTTCAGGGTATAAGGTTTATGGTTTTGTTAAAGTTAACACATGTGTTAGGGAATATGTTAGATTACATTTGGGGTTAGAGTGCTTGTAAGGGTACCTGCATGGTTTTGAGTATGTTCTAGGGAATTAATTAGGATATGGGTTTAGATGATGTGTTAGGATTATGGTACATGGCTAGGGTATGCGTTACGGTTAGGGCATGTATTAGGGTATTACTTAGGGTTGAAGTTTCAGTTAGTGTTAAGGTTCATTTGGGTACATATTAGGGTGCATGTGAGGGTATCTGTATGTGTAAGAGTACTTGTTATCGTATGTATTAGTGGTTAAGGTACACGTCAGTATACATGTTGGTGTTTGCCTTAGGGCATGTGTAAGGGTATTAAGGTTTGGGTTAGTTTTTGTGTTAAGGTATGAGTTAGGGTACGTGTAAGGGTAACTATGGTTTACAGTACATTTTGTTAATATATCTGTTATGTATTGGGGTATGTGTTAGGATATGTGTTGGGGTACATGTTAGGGTATATGTTAGAGTTAGGATAATTGATAAGGGATTTGTTGGTGTTATGGTCTGGGTTAGGGTTAGAGCACACATTAGGGTATGTTACAGAATGTGTTAGTGTTAGGGTACTCAATTGGGGTATGGTTATGGTTACTGTTAGGGTTAGGGTACATGTTAGGATATGTGCTATGGTACATTGGCGGTACCCATTGGGGTACCTGTTTAGATTAAAATATTTGTTAGGGCATATTAGGGTGAATATTAGGGTATATCTTAGGGTTAAGGAACATGTTAGGGTATGTTGGAGGTACATGTTAGAGTACATGTATGGGCACATGTATTTATTAGAGTATGGGTTAGGATGGGTTAGGCACATGTTAGGGTAAATATACTGGTACATGTATGACTTATAGTACATGATAGAGTACTTGTTAGGGGACACATTAATGTGTTAGATATAGGGAACATGTTTGGGCATGTCTCAGGGTTATGGTTATGATTTCGGTTAGGCAACATGTTAGGATGTGTGTTGGCATAAGTTTTGGGTACTTGTTAGGGTATATGTAAGGTCTACAGTATATGATAGGGTTAGGGTACATGTTATGTCTAGGGTAAATGTTAGCGTATCTTTTAATTTTTATCTTCGGTTAGGGTATACATTAGAGTGTTTGGGGTACATGCTAGGGTATAGGTAAGAGTAACTGTATGGTTCAAAGTTCACATAACAGTTACTGCTATGATACATGTTAGTGTTTAGAGTGTATGTTATGGTATGTATTAGGGTAAGGTAAAATTTATAGTATGTGGCAGGGTTTGTGTTACAGTTAGGGTATGTGTTATGGTTTAGGGATGTGTTGTGGTATATATTAAGGGTACATGTTAGGGTATGCATTACGAAAGACGTTGGTGTTTGGGTGTGGTAAGGGTGCCTCAGCACTCAGGCCTGCTGTGGGGACACTCAGCCACCACAGGGACACTCAGCACTCAGGCCCACTGTGGGGAAACTCAGCCACCACAGGGACACTCAGCACGCAGGCTCACTGTGGGGACGCTCAGCACTCAGCCACCACAGGGACACTCAGCACTCAGGCCCACTGTGGGGACGCTCAGCCACCACAGGGACACTCAGCACTCAGGCCCACTGTGGGGACACTCAGCCACCAGAGGGACACTCAGCACTCAGGCCCACTGTGGGGACGCTCAGCACTCAGCCACCACAGGGACACTCAGCACTCTGGCCCACTGTGGGGACACTCAGCCACCACAGGGACACTCAGCACTCAGGCCCACTGTGGGGACACTCAGCCACCACAGGGACACTCAGCACTCAGGCCCACTGTGGGGACACTCAGCCACCACAGGGACACTCAGCACTCAGGCCCACTGTGGGGACAGTCAGCCACCACAGGGACACTCAGCATGCAGGCTCACTGTGGGGACGCTCAGCACTCAGCCACCACAGGGACACTCAGCACTCAGGCTCACTGTGGGGACACTCAGCAGTCAGACCCTCCATGGGGACACTTAGCACCTCCCCCCCACATACCCAGCAGCTGTCACCTGGGAGGAATCCTGGGCAGCCTGAGGCACAGGGTTGGGTCCCCAGCACATGCCACATGCCAGCCACCTGCTGTACCCACTCTCAGCCTCTGCTGCTCTTTGGGCAGACACTGACTCCAGACCTCAGGCCGCTGAAGATGACCCAGGAACATTAATGAAACCCCAGAAAGATCTTGACCTCCAGGAGACCCTGACCCCAGGCCTAGGAGACTCTGTCCCCCAGGAGACCCTGTCCTCTAGGAGACCCTGACCCCAGGAGACCCTGACCCTCAGGTCTAGGAGACCTGAACCCCAGGACACCCTGTCCCCTAAGTCTAGGAGACATCTCTGCTGCCGCCTTTGATCTCAGCCCCTGCCAGGTCCCTTGTCTTCAAGTTCTGACCACCCCATGGCCACTCATCCCTGTCCCTAAATGCCCCTGGGCTCAGAGGAGGGGATCCTGCCCTCTTCTACCATCCCCTGTCCACCTGACCCCTATCTCCTGACCCCTCCTCCTGACCCCTCCACCTGAGCCCTCCTCCACCTGATCTCTTCTCCACCTAACCTCCCTCCACCTGACCCCCTCCACCTGAACCCTCCTCCATCTGACTCCTCCTCCATCTGACTCCTCCACCGGAGCCCTCCTCCATCTGATCCCTCCTCTACCTGATCCCTCCTCCACCTGACCTCCCTCCACCTGACCTCCCTCCACCTGATCCCTCCTCCACCTGACCTCCCTCCACCTGACCTCCCTCCACCTGATCCCTCCTCCACCTGACCTCCCTCCACCTGATCCCTCTACCTGATCCCTCCTCCACCTGACCTCCCTCCACCTGATCCCTCCTCCACCTGACCTCCCTCCACCTGACCCCCTCCACCTGAACCCTCCTCCATCTGACTCCTCCTCCATCTGACTCCTCCACCTGAACCCTCCTCCATCTGATCCCTCCTCTACCTGAGCCCTCCTCCACCTGACCTCCCTCCACCTGACCTCCCTCCATCTGATCCCTCCACCTGAGCCCTCCTCCACCTGACCTCCCTCCACCTGACCTCCCTCCATCTGATCCCTCCACCTGAGCCCTCCTCCACCTGACCTCCCTCCACCTGATCTCCTTCCACCTGATCCCTCCTTCACCTGATCCCTTCTCCACCTGACCTCCCTCCACCTGATCCCTCCTCCACCTGACCTCCCTCCACCTGACCTCCCTCCATCTGATCCCTCCATCTGAGCCCTCCTCCACCTGACCTCCCTCCACCTGATCCCTCCTCCACCTGACCTCCTTCCACCTGATCCCTCCTTCCACCTGATCCCTCCTTCACCTGATCCCTTCTCCACCTGACCTCCCTCCACCTGATCCCTCCTCCACCTGACCTCCCTCCACCTGACTTCCCTTCACCTGACCCTCCTCCACCTCACCCCCCTCCACCTGACCTCCCTCCACCTGATCCCTCCTCCACCTGACCCTCCTCCACCTGATCCCTCCTCCATCTGAGCCCTCCTCCACCTGAGCCCTCCTCCTGACCCCAGTACCCCTCCCCTCACCCCTGCACAGACGCGGACTCCTCCCCCCCCTCCTCCCGCACGGGTGTGCTGAGTTCCAGTACGGGGTCGGATCACGCGGGTTCGGGACTTATTTGTGCTTTTCTTTTTTCCTGTAGGGTCTCGAACCCAGGCGGTGCTGGCCTGTCCAGCGCTCCGCCCGTGGGCCCTGGCGCCTCTGACTTCCCGCCACTGCCGCTGCACTGCCCAGGCCACCGCGCCCGGGAACTCCTAGCCCCGCCCCTCTCCACAAGCCCCGCCCCCGCGGCTCAGCCCCTCCCCTCCCCGGCCCCGCCCCACAGGAAATCCAGGCCCTGCCCGCGTGCCACACCCTGCGCCTCCAAGCCTCACAAGCACAGCGGCCACCAAGAGGGGCTTGGCGGGAAATCCCGGCCCCGCCCACCACACCCTGCGCCTCCAAGCCTCACAAGCACCACCACCTTGGCGGGAAATCCCGGCCCCGCCCCGCAGCCCACCCTGCTGGCCCCGCCCACGGGCGCTGGCTTTAACCCCGCCTCCTCCCCCTCTGCCACTCCTCCTCCGAGATTCCCATGACCACCACCAAAGCACCCTGCAGCGCTGGCCCGCCACCATTGGTTGGCTGCCTGCTGCTGGGCCTCTCGGCGCAGGGTGGGCGGGGCCTCTGCGGGGACCAGGGCGGGGCCGGGAGCAGGGCAGGGCCTGCTGGGCTTTGCCGGACCAGGCGGGGACTGTGGGGAGTGGGGCGGAGCCAGCGGCGCTTTGCAGGGCTAGGGTGGGGCCTGTGGGGAGTGGAGTGGAGCCAGCGGTGCTTTGCAGGAGCAGGGGGGGCGGGAGCAGGGCGGGGCCTGTGGGGAGCAGGGCGGAGCTTGTGTGGGAGGGGGGAGGGGCGGGACTAGAGAGAGGAAGTGAGTGGTCCAGGGGCGGGGCTTCGGGGGACAGCATGGGAAGGGCAGAACTAGATTGGGAGTGAGCAGGATATGGGCGGGGCTTGTGGGGCAGAGCGCGTGAGGGGCGGGGCAGGAGAGAGGAAGTGAGCGGGGCGGGGGCGGGCCGGAGGGCTGGACTAGTCTGGGCCGGTTCTTTCTGAGGCGGCAGACCCGCGGGCAGCTCCTTCCTCCCAGCGCGCGGTGGCGTGCGGGCCTGCGGAGCTGGGCTGGCGCGCTGTGGTCTTATGGTGGGCTGGGCTTCCGACCCGGTCCTGTCAGGCGCCAGCCGCTTTTCTACGGGGGAAGCGCCTGGAGTACGCGGGCTCTGCGCGGTCAGCTTGTCTGTGGAGAAGGCAGGACGCGGGGCCTGAGCGGACCGTGAGGCGACTGCGGAGGACGAGCGGAGCTGAGCGGACCGTGAGGCGACTGCGGAGGACGAGCGGAGCTGAGCGGACCGTGAGGCGGCTGCGGAGGACGAGCGGAGCTGAGCGGACCCTGAAGCGGCTGCGGAGGACGAGCGGAGCTGAGCGGACCCTGAGGCGGCTGCGGAGGACGAGCGGAGCTGAGCCAGGACGACCGGAGGACGAGCGGAGCTGAGCGGACCGTGAGGCGGCTGCGGAGGACGAGCGGAGCTGAGCGGACCCTGAAGCGGCTGCGGAGGACGAGCGGAGCTGAGCGGATCCTGAGGCAACTGCGGAGGACGAGCGGAGCTGAGCCAGGACGACCGGAGGACGAGCGGACCGTGAGGCGGCTGCGGAGGACGAGCGGAGCTGAGCGGACCGTGAGGCGGCTGCGGAGGACGAGCGGCCTCCGGCCAGGTGCGGACGGGGCCTGGGGTGGTGCTGGTGGGGCACAGGGTGGAGCAGTGCGGCCTGCCTCTCCCGGTGTGTCATTTGTGTCCTTCCTGAGGTGACTGCGGTGCGTTTAGGCCCTGAGCCAGGCGTCCGGAGCTGTCTAGGCCCAGGCCTGGGTGCGGGTGTCTGTGGAAGGGTGTGAAGTGCGGCCTGCCTCCGGTGTGTCATTTGTGCACTTCCTGAGGTGACTTCGGTGTTTAGGCCCTGAGCCAGGCGGCTGGAGCTGTTTTCCATGATTTTCAGACTTTGATGCATGTTGTCTTTCTCTGACTATAGACATTTTGAGAAGAAAACACGCAGAGTGTCTGGATAAAATGGGGAGATCCTGGAACCATGGAATCACGAATATAGGTTCATGGTGTATAGACTAATGTGGGATGGTCTGGATGGATCGGATCCCATCAGAACTTGCTCTTGCCGCTGGCATTTCTCGGAGTCTGCATCAAGTATTCATCTATACTTTCATGTCTACACTTGGGCCTGGAGAACGAGGTGAAGCCTCTCTCTTCCTGCTTGGTAAGTTGATACCTGTCAGAACAAATTTGACCACATTAGGCTCATCCCAGGCCTGTATCCATGTCACCAAGTCTTTACTGAGCTTTCAGCTATGTCCTGCATAAGGTATGGTGGTTAGGGGGTGAGAGGATGTGTGACACATGTTTATGTTTTCATTACATACACCTTACAGACATTTTGTCAGGCATTCCAAGGTATTTCAATTTGCTTTGTTGAATTCTGGTGATACTATGTTCAGGGCTCTTCACAGGCTAGGGCAACATCTCAACACTAAGCTCTCCATTTTATGCATTAGAAGCCAGTCAGTTTCTGTAGACTGGAGTCATGTCCACATTCTGATAAGGATCTTTTGAGGGAAGCAGAAGGCATAACCTAGCCTTTTTCTTTTCCTTGTCAGACATACCAGGTCCCCCTTGTCTGTGACAGGGCTCCTGGATGCCTATCCTTTGTTGCTGGTTGCCTGCCTCTGCCTGTAGGCACTTTGAGGAGAAAATGTACTGAGTGTCAGGAGAAGCTGGGGAGAGTTCACACACTTTGAATTATGCATGTATAATCTTGCTCTACAACTCAATGTATGCTTTGGCAGACTGAGACCCAACTTAGGTCTGCATCCTCATCTCTACCATGCTTTCATCTGTGCTTATGTTACCTGGAGAAGGGGTGAAGGCATTTGTGAGGAAGGGAGGACTACTCCTTCCTGCTTGTAAGTTGTTACTTGTCAGAACAACTTTGATGACTCTAGGCCCCAACCCTGCCCTCTGTCCTGTGCTGTGAGCTAACTCAAATCCATTCACAAAGTGTGTACCTAACACATTCAGGAGCTTTGACCAACTTCCCAAAGCTATGAGAGGCATAAGGTTATGAAAGAATTGTTGAGGAATTGGTTATAGGTGTAGGGTTGTTGATGCTAAGGGCAGGGTTAAGTTTGGGTGTTTTAGGGCTACTCAGGGTGGGAGTTAGAATTAAATTTTTTGTTATGGTTCAGAACTAGGTTAGATCAGGTGCTGGGTTTTCAATTAGCCAAACAGAGCAGGTTTTTATGAAGAGCTAAGTTAGTGTTAGGGTCAATGTTACCATATGATAATGGATTAGTTAGAGAATGGGTTAGGGATCTGGTGAAGTTAGGAGTTATGGAAGGGATTAACATTTGGATTATGGAATGGGTCAGGCTAAGGTTAGGTTTATAGAGTACATGTTTGGGTACTTATACATTTGGGGTATATGTAAGGTTAACTGTGTTGTACACACTTCAGGGTACATGTAATACTTGAAGTACATGTTAGAGTACTTGTAGGATACATGTAAGTGTTTAGAGCTTGTATTAGAGTATATGTTTGGATGTGTGTTAGGGTTACAGTTTTTTAGAGTGCTTGTTAGAGTACATGTTAGGGTATATGTTAAGGTCGGGGTTAGAGAATTCTAGGGTACATTCAGGGTACATGTAAGGTTACATGTATGGTTTACAGAGCATGTGTTAGGCTATTTTTAACCATATGTGTTAGGGTCTAGAGTATGTGTAATGTATTAGAGTGCTATTGTGAAATCTGTTAGGGTTAAAATACATGTTAAAGTTAAGTTCAGAGTTAGTTTGGGAACGTGCAAGGAAGAACTTTGTGGGATGGGTTAGGATATTGGATATGTTATGGAGCAGTCTTCAGAGTGGGTATCGAACAAGTGAGGATTAGGTAATTTGTTAGTAAAGGATTAATGTAGGTTTGGGGAGTTGTAGAAAGTGTTAGTCAAACAGTTATGGATTTGGGTTAGCAGCTGGTTTAGTGTGAGGTCATAAGATTGCTGAGTGGCTTAGGGTATGTCTTAGGGTATGAGTATGAGTGTGGGATAAGGCACATGTTAAGATGTGAGTATGGGTTCAGAGTTAGGGTGTATGGTGGGGTACATGTTAGGGAACAAGTTAAGATAGTGTTTGGGTTTAAGGTACATTAGGGTACATGTTAGGGCATGCATTTAGGGTAGGTTTGGAGTACATGTTAGGGTGTACATAAACCTTTATGGTTTAAAGTACATGTTAGGGTACTTGATTCTGTACATATTAGTGGTTAGGGTATACATTAAGGTACATGGTACAGTTATGGTAAGTGTTTGGGATTGTTAGGGTTAAGCTATGTGTTAGGGTTAGGTATGTGTAAGGGTACATGTTAGGGTACATGTAAGGATACATGTTAGGGTGCATGTAAGGATCACTTGGAGTACGTGTTAGGGTACTTGTTAGGTACGTGTTAGGGTACTTGTTAGGTACGTGTTAGGTATGTGTAAGGGTACATGTTAGGATGCATGTTGGGTACATGTTAGGGTGCATGTAAGGATCACTTGGAGTACGTGTTAGGGCACTTGTTAGGATACATGTTAATGTTTACCATACATTTTATGATTGAGGCACATTTTAAGGTACATAAGGTGTTAGGGTACATGTTTGTGTGTGGATTTAGGTTAGGGCATATGTTAGGGTATGAGTATGGGCCAGAGTTAGGGTGTATGATGGGGTATATGCTAGGGAACATTTTCGGTACATGTTAGGGTTAAGGTACATGTTAGGACTAGAGCCAGCACTAGGTCATGTGTCAGATTATACATTTGTGGTACATGAAGGTTACCTGTATGGTTTAGACCATGTATTAGTGGTTAGGGTATTTATTAGGATATGTGTTTGAGTATGTGTTTGGGTTAGGACATGGATTAGGACATATGTTAGGGTATTGGTTAAGGTTATGGTTTTGGTTATTTTTCGGGCACGTGTTAGGGTATGTGTTGGGTTACATTTCGAGTACATGTTAGGGTGCCTAGGTAAAAGAGCACATGGTAGGGAACTATGATGTTTCAGGCCACAAGTCAATATTGTGTTAGGTTTACGACGTGTGTTAGGGTATTGCTTAGGGTTAGTGTTAGGGTACATTTGGGGTACATGTTAAGGTGCTTATAAGAGTACCTGTATGTGTTAGGGTACTTGTTACTGTGTGTTAGTGGTTGGGGCACATGTTAATATACATGTTAGGATTAGAGTATGTGTAAGGATAGTAAGGTTTGGGTTAGTTTTTGTGTGAAGGTATGAGTTAGGGTATATGTAAGGGTAACTACGGGTTAGAGTACATGTTAGGGTCCTTGTTACCATATTTATTAGTAGAGTATGGATTATCTTTTGTTAGGGTATATTCAGGGTACACTTGCGGTTTATAGAGTACATGTTTCAGTACTTGTTACCATATGGGTTAGGATCCAGAGCATGTTTAGTGCATCACAGTGCTATTGGGAAATCTGTTAGGTTTAATATACATGGTAAAGTAATGGCATACATTAGGCTATGTGTTTGGGTCCATGTTAGGGTATGTTTTAGAATTAGGGTACTTGATAGGGGATTTGTTAGGGTTATGGTACATGTTAGGGCACTTGTTAGAGTGTGTCTTAGGGCAGATACTATGGTATGTGTTAGGGGATCTTTTAGGGTTAGGGCACATGTTAGGCTGTGTTATGGAACATTGGGGATACATGTTAGGATGCAAAAAAAGATACTTGTGTGGTTTACAGTACTTATTAGGGTATGTTAGAGCAGATGTTAGGGTACATGCTAGCTTATGTTTGAGTCATGTTACATGTATGGATACTTATATATTTTACAGTACATGTCAAGGTACTTGATAGAATACATGTTAGGGTCAGGGTTAGAGTATGTTAGGTGATTGTAGGGTACATGTAAGGTTACCTGTATGCTTTATAGAGTACATGTTAGGGTACTTGTTACCATTTATGTTAGTATCTAGAGTATGTTTAATGTGTTAGAGTACTATTGGGAAATCTGTTAGGGTTAAAATACTTGGTAAAGTTAGGGCACATATTAGGGTGTATATTAGGTTACTTTGGGGTACACGTTTGAGTGAGTTTAAGATTACTTGCATGATTTTGAATAAGTGTTAGGGTGCTTGTTAGGATATGAGTTATTTGGAGTATATGTTAGGAAACAGTATATGTTGTGCATGTGTTAGAGTACACTCATGACTTGAAGTACACGAGATTACGTTGTAAGATATGTGCACATGTTTAGAGTGTGTGTTTGAGTAAATGTTTGAGTATGTTGGGGTTACAGTTATGGTTTGGGTTAGGCAACATGTTAGGATGTGTGTTGGCATAAGTTTAGGGTACTTCTTAGGGTATATGTAAGGTTTACAGTACGTGACAGTGGTTAAGGTACATGTTATGTTTAGGTTACATGTCAGAGTATCTTTTAATTTCTATCTTAGGGTATACATTAGAGTGTTTGGGGTACATGCTAGGATACATGTAAGAGTAACTGTTTTGTTCAAAGTTCATGTAAGAATAATTGTTACCATACATGTTAGTATCTTGATTATATGTTACAATACGTGTTAGGGTAAGGGTAAAATTTTAGTATGTAGCAGGTTTGTGTTAGAGGTCGGGTATGTGTTAGGGTTTAGGTATGTCATGGTTTAGGTTTTAGGTATGTTTGGTAGGATTATGGTATATATTAGGAGTACATGTTAGGGTATTGTTAAGACACATTGTTGTTCGGGTATATGTAAGGGTGCATGTATGGTTTAGACTGCGTTAGGGTAATTGTTACTGTACGTTAGTAATTAGGGCACATGTTAGGGTTAGAGTATGTGTTAGGATACATGTTAGGGTTAAGTTATGTGTTAGGGAACATGTTAGAGT